>NC_061114.1:59590999-59797410 GCF_002878395.1 Capsicum annuum
ATAGAAGGACTAGGTTTGCTCACTTCTTGCTTGTAAGGACTAACTACCCAGGAGAGGATTATGCTAATTTGTTAATTTAGGACATAGTTAAATTGGATGGGCATCAGTGTCCATCATTTTAGATCGAGGTACATAGTTTTCTACTCACTTCTGGCGTTCATTTCAGAAAGTTTTGGGTACTTAGGAGAACCTTAGCACTACTTTACACCCTCAAATGGATATACAAGCAGAGTGTACCATTCAACCTTTGGAGTATTTTCTAATGGCCTGTGTTATTGACTTTAAAGGTAGTTGGGTTGACCATTTGCCTCTTATTGTATTCACTTACAATAATAGTTATCATTCAAACATTCAAATGGCCCTTTTTGAGGCTCTTGATAGCAGGAGGTGTAGTTCACTTATTGGATTGTTTGAGGTGGGTGAGATTAGGTTGTTTGGTCCTAGATTGGTTCACCAAGCCATAGAGAAGGTGAAGGTAATTAGAGAAAGACTTAAGACTACTCAAAGTCGACAAAAGTCTTATGCGGATGTGAGGTGAAAAGAGTTGGAGTTTGAAGTAAGTGATTAGGTGTGCTTGATTGTTTCTCCTATGAAAGTAATCATGAGATTAGGAAAGAAGGGGAAGCTCAGTGACACAACCCGAAACTGGGAAATGTCGTATGGGCATCTCAAGCACACTATGGACCGAAGATCGCCTCGTAAACCCAACCTAACAAATATTCCAATCCACAAGTGTCGGATGAACTCCGATCATAAATCATGATAGCGAAAGCAAAACTAATATCATAACTTAGATGATGTCTAAGCATTTTATTTACATCAACATACTAACCAACATACCCAAGTCCACAGTTATCCACAATGCCTCTACAAAAATCCGATTTTTAAATATGTCAGGAAAGACCCCCAATAATAGCCAAACCAAATCTAAATAAGTGTATGACCAAAGATAAGGGATTATGAAATGTATGCCTTCTGATGTAGGGAAGATCACCACTTCAAGTCACACATGATCCGCTTCAATCACCTAATCACTGCGTGGGAAGAGAAGAAGAATCTCTGACCCCTATTTTGTGTGGGGAAATAGCATCCGAAGATGGTTAGCAGTTGCAGCGCTTGCATGTAACTCAAGGATAAGGATAAAATAGAATCATCATTAAAAACCAAGAAAATACTTCATATTCAACCACATTTACATACAAAATCATTAGTGTAGATATATATCAATCCATGACATGTCGAGAAAGGAAACAAAGCTTAGCAACATTCATAAAGCACTCAATCATGAGACATGAAGTGGAGGACTCCGACCTCTCGCACTTATAAAGTCCAACGTTTCTTAGCAGGCAAGGTACTTTAACCATATACACTTTTATTTAGCAAGGGAATCTAACCTCATGCACTTTCATTAGGCATGAATATCCAACGTGATGCACTTTCATTAGGCAGGGGACTCCAACCTTATGCACTTTCATTAGGCATGGGACTCTAACCTCACGCACTTTCATTAGGCAAGGGACTTTGATCTAAAATTTTATTTAATAAGGGACTCTAACTCCAGGCCAGAGTATTAGACAAGGGACTCTAACCTCATTCCGTCTAGTTAGTCAAGGAACTTTAACCTCACACCATCGCGACTATCATTAGTCGACATTAGAACTTTAATCCTTCGTCGATTCATCAACATCCATTCAATTCACACTAAAGGACTTTCACCCATTTTAACCAACTCAACATCATATATGACCACAAGGTCTTCATAGAACCATTTTATCATCAAACACTTTAATAGGCCAATGCCTTAATTCAATTCATCATTCAATTTAATTTATAAAAATCAAGAACCTTATTAAACCATTCATTATTCCTTAGCATTTCTAGACCACACCTTATTCCAAACACAATTCAAGTTCAATTTCATGTCTAAGGACTTTAACCCCTTTATCGATCAAACAAACAAATTCATCAATTAACTCAATAAATGGTTAACAAGGTTTTTACAATACCATTCACCAACCACTCACCCTTATTGGGCCGTTTCCTTTGTTCAAAACATCATCAACATATGACTAGATATTTTACTTAGACATTTTCACAAACACCTTGTGTACATGCCTTTACCAAGGCCAAAATAAAGGTAAAAATCATCAACCTTAGGGTTACTAATGGCCCACACATTAAACCACATACAAAAAATACTCATACGTGCATATCATCAATAATATCATGTATAAACACAAGTCTAAACAAGAACAAACATTATTCATCATAGGCACCAAAACCCTTAACATTTGATTTCAAAACCAAGGTTTACAAATCATAATTCATATTTAAAACATATGATATTCGAGTTATTAACTAGGTAAAGAGTTACATTCCTTAATACAAGTTGATTCAAGGAAAAATTCTTGGTCTTCAAGCCTCTAGAAGGACCCTCTTGAAACCCTACCTTCAATCTTAAGGGAGAAGTCATTGACAGGATTTTTGTGTGTTGTGCTCTTGTATATGTTAAAAATAAAGGGCCAAAAGATATTATATATTGAGGGTTTTAAGGGTTTTGGGTAGGGAAATGCCCATAAAGCCCTCAGCTTAAAAGCTGAAAAACAACTTCCTAGGTGGGTACTCACTTAAGTAAACCGTATCCTAGGGTACAAGTGGTACCCTAACTCATACCCTAGGCCTTCACAAGGACCCCCACACTGACCAAGGTATGACCACACACCATTGAATCATATAAAAGGGTAAGAATGATACCCTAAATCATACCCACAAACCATACCCACAACAGTGTAACCTAGGCTAAGTGCCAGCCATCATACAACTTGACTTGGTGTGACTCGTACCTTAAATACGATAATGAAATGGCCAAGTCATATCTTGGATAGTGTGTACCCCCCAACACACTTCTTAGGATAATATAAGGGGTCACTAAGTCGTATCCAAGGGTATGACTTGTCCCCTGAGTCGTACCTAGTCCAGAAGCTTCAGTCAATGGAATTTTTCTAAGGGGCCAAAGCCTAGGTGTTTCAATTCTCCCCCACTTGGATCATTTGTCCTCGAATGATAGGTAAGGCAATCATAAACATGAGTTAACACATTTTTAAACGTCAACTAACCTTTAACCAATTTAGAAATCAAAACATACAACAAGGATAAGATGTACGCTATGATCATTATCAATCAACCATTCATTTCATTAACTATGGGACTCAAACCCATTATTTATCAAAGATATTTTGTTCAATTCAAATACTAGGGACTTGAACCCATTGTCTACTAAAGATATAAGTCAAATCAAGAAGATTAACACATACCTCAATCACGAGTTTCCAAGACAGAAACCAAATGTGAATACTTGGACTTCATGTCCTCTTCCACCTCCTTGGTAGCTTCGTCGGACTTTTGGTTCCTCCCTATAACCTTCACCGAAGCCATCTCTTTTGTTCACAACGGAGAAATTGACAATCTAAGATCCTCACCAGGATCTCCTCATAGGACAAATAGTCTAAAACGCGAACATCCTCTAAGGGGAAAACCAATGAAGGACCACCCATGCATTTTCATAAAATAGAGATATGGAAAGTCGGGTGGATAGATTTCAAACTAGAAGGCAACTCCAACTCATAGGCAACATTGCTAAACCTTTTCAAAATCAAGTAGGAACTGAAATATCGGGGACTAAGTTTCCTCTTCTTACCAACTGCATCACTCCCTTCATGGGAGACATCTTCAATAATACCTAATCGCCAACATTAAACTCCAAATCTCTACGCCTCACGTCTGCATAGGACTTTTTATGACTTTGAGTGATTTTCAACCTATCATGAATCACCTTCTCTAAGTCTTGGTGAATTAAATCGAGGCCAAGCAAATTACCCCCACCGACTTCGTACCACCCAATAGGAGAATGGCATCTCCTACCATACAATGCCTCAAAAGGAGTCATACCAATGCTAGAATGGTTACTATTGTTATAGGCGAATTCAATCAAAGGTATATGGTCATACCAACTACCACCCTAATCAATTACAGAAGAACGCAACATATGTTCTAATGTTTGGATGTCCCTCTCCGCTTTCCCATCCATCTGCGGGTGGAAAGCTGTACTAAGGAACACCTTAGTTCCCAAACCTTTTTGAAATGACTTCCAAAAGTGAGATGAAAATGGAGTACCATGATATGAAATAATAGAAACCAAAGCACCATGAAATTTCACAATCTCCACAAGGTATAAATTAGCATAATCCTCCACCGATTAACTAGTCCTCATCGGCAAAAAGTGAGCATACTTGGTCTTCCAATCCACAATGACCCAAATAGAATCACATTGATTTTGAGACTGAGGAAGAGTGGTAATGATATCCATACTAATAGCCTCCCACTTCTATTAGGTCAACACAACTTCTTGGTACAAACCCCCAGGTTTCATGTGCTTAACTTTCACTTGTTGACACGCCATACACTTAGAAACATAGCTAGCCACATCATGCTTTATATTACTCCACCAATAAAACTCTCTAAGATTATGATATATCTTTGTAGAACCAGGATAAATAGCATATAGAGATCCATGAGCCTCGGCCATAATCTTTTCCCTCAACCCATCAATGTCAGGAACACGTATCCTACCTTGGTACCTCAAGATAGCATCACCACCAATCATGAAGTCCACAATCTTTTGTTGACCCACATTACTCTTAATCTTCATCAAATCGGGATCCAATATTTTCTTTTTCTTTACCTCAACCATAAGAGTTGACTGAGATACTGGATGCATAAATACACCACCATCTTCAGAGTCAATGAGATGAACTCTAAGATTAGCCAAATGGTAAATGCCCTTCACCAATTCCCGCTTATCCTCATCCACATAGGTTAAACTCTTTATGGACAATCTGCTAAAAGCATCAGCGACTACATTAGCTTTACCCAAATGGTAATGAAGACTAATATCATAGTCCTTCAACAACTCAAGCTGCCTCCTATGCCTGAGATTCAACTCCTTTTTCGTAAACACATACTTAAGACTCTTATGATCAGAAAAGATTTCAACATGACCCGATAGTGATAATGTCGCCAATTCTTCAAGGCAAAAATCATAGTTATTAATTCTAAGTCATGAGTGGGGTCGTTCTTCTCATAAACTTTCAATTGCCTAGATACATAGGCCACTACCCTACCATGATCCATCAATAAAAAACTAATACCAATAGGGGAAGTATCACAATATACCACCAAACCATTATTACCCTCGGGCAAGGTCAAAATCACAGTCGAAGTCAATTTATCCTTCAACTTCTCAAAACTACCCTCACACGTAACTAACTACAAAAACTTAATGTTTTTCTGGGTCAACCTAGTTAATGGGGCAGCTATATTCAAAAAAAATCTCCACAAATCTCTTATACTAATCGACTAGACCCAAGAAGCTTTGAATATTAATTGGATTCGCAGGTATAGGCCTTTTTTTAACTTTCACAACCTTTTGAGAATCTACCATAATCCCTTCACAAGAAATAATGTGGTTATGTGACCAAGAAAAGTCACCACCTCTAACCAAAACTCTTACTAGAGAACTTGGCATACAAATGATGATCTTTTAAATTTTGAAACATGATACGTAGATGATCGATATGATCCGCCTCACTCTAATTGTAGAATAAGATGTCATCAATTAAGAC
Source organism: Capsicum annuum (assembly GCF_002878395.1). Taxonomy (NCBI): domain Eukaryota; kingdom Viridiplantae; phylum Streptophyta; class Magnoliopsida; order Solanales; family Solanaceae; genus Capsicum; species Capsicum annuum. Next base: position 59,596,681 of record NC_061114.1, read on the forward strand.
AATTACAAACATGTCCACGAACAGATGGAAGACTCTATTCATCAAATCCATAAATGATGTAGGGGCATTGGTGAACCCAAAAGAGATAAATAGGAACTCATAGTGACTATACTGAGTTATAAAGGTAGTCTTAGGAATATCCACATCCCTAATTTTAATCTAATGATAACCCGACCTAAGATCAATCATAGAGAAACACTTTGCACCTTGGAGCTGATCAAACAAATCATCGATCCTAGGAAGAGGATGTTTATTCTTTATGGTTACTTTATTCAATTGATGATAATCGATGCACATACGAAGGGAACCGTCCTTCTTGTGCACAGAAAACACAGGAGAACCCCAAGGAGACATACTAGTATAGATGAAACCTTTATATAAGAGGTCTTTCAATTTCTCCTTAAGCTTCTTCAACTCCATCAGAGCCAGTCTATAAGGGGGAATAGAAATTGGATGAGTGCCCGAAATAAGATCGATCCCAAAATCAATTTCCCTATTGGGAGAAATACCAATAAGGTCACAAGGTAAAACCTCAGGAAACTCATTAACTATGGGAATGAATTCTATAGAAGGACCTTTCTAGTTAGAATCTTTAACTCAGACAAAATGATACAAACACCTCTTTGAGATTAACTTTGGGCTTTTAGGTATGAAATAAATCTCCCCTTAGGTACTAAAGAACCACCTTCCCATATAATGGCCATCTCATTAGTGAAATTAAATATGACCTTATGGGTTCGACAATATAAGAAAACATAGCATGAGTGTAACCAATCCATCCCCATAATAACATCAAAATAAATCATGTCCAACTCTATCAAGTCTACTAGAGTTTCTCGGCCACTAACAGATACCACACACCCCATATAGACCCTCTTAACAACCACAAAATCTCCTACTAGGGTAGAAACAAAAAAAGGAACTAACAGACTCTCAGGACCAAACAAATATGCATAGCCACAAATTGGGTCACATAAGAAAGAGTAGCCCCTGGATCAAGTAAATAATATATATCATGAGAGAAAAGTTTCAACATATCTATGAAAACATTAGGAGATGCCTCTGAATCCTAGTAAGTAGCAAGCGCATACAAATAATTCCAACCAGCGCCGGTTCTAAGAATAAAAGCAGAAGCAAAAACAAAAAGAACACCTTTAGGCCTGGGAGTAGATGAAGTAGCAATAGGGGCATTGTTGGCCAAAGAAGTCTCAAGAGAGGGGAACTCTTATTTTATATGCCTAGTCTGACCACATCTAAAATACCTAAAGTAAGGAGTTATAAGTAAGGAGTTATAAGACTCCACAAAAATTTTCTTATAGTCTGATCCTTAAAGCGTGTTCAATGAAGTGTTAGTCCGGCCCTAAAAGGTTGAGAAGAGTCTTTCCAAGTGAGAAGCATTTTGAACTGTATATAATTTCCCGAATATCGAATTTTGTCATGTAGAGAATTTAATAAGCTTTTAGTTGATACTAAATTTTCCTAAATTCAACACTCAGGCAAAGAGTTAGCGCCATTTTAGTGAGATAGTGTGCCACCTGGCACTTTAGCGCGTCGCTGAGCCAGCCAAAATAGTAATCATCAAAATCCAGTGAGCCTCCATGATTTTGGCATATCACGCCAAGACTTTATTATCTATATTATGCAGTGTTCAGGTATAGATATTAGTATAGGGTTGGCTTATGGTCCTTCGGTATCATGAGCACCGTGTGACATTCCGGTTCCAAAAAATTAGGTTGTTATAGAAGTACTAGCCAAGGAGTAGGAACCCAAACTCCCCACTTCTTTTTTGGCCACTTATCACCGTCTCTACCATTTTTCTTATAAGATCTAAATTTTTATCCGTGCCTTTCACTAAACTCAACTTGTTTATTTTTCTCCTACTTTACTTCTTGCATATTCACAACCAACCTAGAGATGTCCATGTCTTTGATCAACAAGGCTGCCTTGCTCTCAAGCACTAACTCACGAGACAAACCCAAACAAAACTTATGCATTATATCCATCATGCTAGAAAACATCTAGGGAGCATACTTACATAACAAATAGAATTTTAAGGCATACTTTTTTACATATATCCTACCTTGCTTTAGGTTCACTAACACTTCTGTTTTTGTTTCTCTTAACTCTTAAGAAAAGAAAAGGTCCTAGAAGGCCATAAATAAATCCTCCCACATGGTAGAACTATCATCCAAACCTCTAGAAAATTCACACCCTTTGTACCATTGGTATACTAAATCTTTCAATTAATAGAAAGCAAACACAACAGCCTTAACCTTCGTAGCATACATAATCCAGAAGATCTTCTCCATTTCATCAATGAAGCCTTGAAAATCATCCTCAACATTGGTACCCATGAACATAGAAGGGTTCAACCTTATGAATTGGCCAACTCATGTGACTCAAAAGAATCAATAGCCAAAGCACCACGCTCTGATTGAAAGGCTACCAATTGAGTCAAGAGATAGATAGAGCAATAAAACTTAACATTAGAAGCATCCTTAGGAGGTGAATGAGTAGGAGTGTCACTCTAATAAATAGGGTTAGTGGGGATAGGTGTAACCTCACATGGATAGTCAGATGTCATAGCCCTAGCTAGGGCCTAGACCCCCAAAATTGTATGAGCTCCGTCCATAGGGCCCTCAGTCGGGGTCGAGGTATTTTCCTAAGCATCAGATCTCCTTAGAGGTAAGATCTAAAATATAAGAAAACAGAAATTAGAAGAACCCAAAACCTTAGACTCTATAGCATGGATTGAAACACAAGAAAGGGAAACATCCCTCAATGTCTCCTAGCCTCTTTTTTATAAGTGTAGCGTGCTTCACACCCATAAAAGAGACTCTACTTGACATGATATTATAGACACCCAACTAACAATGAACCTAGGTTTCGATACTCACTTGACACAACCCAAAATTGGGCCATGCCGTATGGGCATATCAAGCCCAACATGGATCGGAGATCGCCCCGTAAACCAAACCTAACCAATATTCCAATCCACAAGTGTTAGATGAAATCAAATCATAAATCAAGATAGAAAAAACAAAACTAATATCATAACTTAGATAGTGTCTAAACATTTTATTTATATCAATATACTAACCAACATACCCAATTACACATTCATCTATAATGCCTCTACATAAATTTGATGTCTAAATATGTCATGACAAGCCCCTAACAATAGCCAAACCAAATATAAATAAGTCTATGACCAAAGATAAGGGACCATAAAATGTATCCCTTCTAATGTAGAGAAGCTTATTACTTCAAGTCAGCATACGATCAACTTTAATCACCTAATCACTATGCAGAAAGAGAAGACAAAGCTCTAGAACTTGTGTCATATGGGAACATAGCATTCGAAGATGGTTAGCAGTTGGAGAACTAGCATGTAACTTAAGGATAAGGATAAAATAGTGTCATCATTTAAAACCAAGACAATACTTCATATTCAACCACATTTACATGCATAATCATATGTGTAGATCTATAACAATCTATACCATGTTGAGAAAGGAAATAAAGCTTAGCAACAATCATAAAGCAGTTAATCATGAGACATAAAGTGGAGGACTCCAACCTCCCACATTTATACATTCAAATGTTTCTTACTAAGCAAGGGACTTTAAGCATATTTACTTTTATTTGGCAAGGGACTCAAACCTCATGCACTCTTGTTAGGCTGGGGACTCTAAACTCATGCTCTCTTATTAGGTAGGGACTCTAACCTCATGTACTTTTATTAGGCAAGGGAATTTAACCTCAAGATATATTTGATAAGGGACTCTAACTCCAAGATAATGTATTAGGAAAGCGAGTCTAACTACAAGCCACCTTATTAGGCAAGGGACTCTAACCTCATATCATCTAGTAAGGCAAGAGACTCTAACCTCATATCATATAGTAAGGCAAGGGACTTTAACCTAAAGCCACAGCTACAATCATTAGTCATAATTGGGACTTTAACCCTTTGTCCATACATCAACATCCATTCAATTCACACTTAAGGACTTTAGCCTATTTTAACCAAATCAACACCAAATATGACCAATGGTTTTTATGGAACCATGTTATCCATCAATCACTTTAATAGTCCAGTGCCTTAATTTAATTCAATTTATGGCCATCAATATCCTTACTAAACCATTCATTATTTATTAGCATTTCTATACCACATCTTAGTTCCAAACACAATTTAAGTTCAATTTCATATTTAGGGACTTTAACTCCTATAGCCATCAAACTCACAAAGTCATTAATTAACTCAATATATGGCTAATAAGGTATTTAAAATACCATTAACAAACCACTCACCCTTATTGAGCTATTACCCTAGTTCAAAACATCATCAATATGTGATTAAATATTTCACTTAGATATTTTAATAAACACCTTGTGTACATGCCTTTACCAAGGCCAAATCAAGGTAATAATCATCAAACTTAGGTTTAATCATGACATACACATTAAACGACATACAAAAAACACCCTACTTTGTATATCATCGCCAATATCATGTATAAATACAAGTCTAAGCAAGGACAAATATTATTCATTATTAGACACCAAAACCCTTATCATTTGATTTTAAAACCAATATTTACAAACCATAATTCATGTTAAAACACATGATATTTGAGTTATTAATAAGGGAAAGAGTTACATTCATTAATACAAGTTGATTCAATGAAAAATTCTTGGTCTTCAAGCCTCTAGAAGGACACTTCTTGAAACCCTAGATTTAATCTTGAGGGAGAAGTCTTTGAGAGAATTTTTGTGTATTGTGATCTTGTATATGTGAATAATAAAGGGACAAAAAATATTATATATCAAGGGTTTTAAGTTTTTTTGGGTAGGGAAATATCCATAAAGCCCTCATCTTAAAAGCTGAAAAGTGACTTCCTAGGTGTTATGACTCACTTAAGTAAACCGTACCTTAGGGTATGAGTTGTACCCTAAATCGTACACTAGGAATTTAAAAGGACCCCCATACTGACAAAGGTACGAACACATATCCTTGACTTGTACATAAAGGTAATAATGTTACCTTAATCCGTACCCACAAATTGTACCCACAACAGTGTGAACTAGGCCAAGTGTTAACTATCATATGACTTGAATTGGTATGACTCATACTATAACATATGACCATGGGGAGGCCAATTCATATCTTAGATAGTGGTAACCCTGCCATACTTACTAAGAAATGATATGGGGTCACTAAGTTGTATCCAAGGGTACTACTAGTACCCTGAGTCGTACCTAGTCCAGAAGCTTCAATCAATGGAATTTTTCCAAGGTTCCAAAGCCGAGGTGTTTCACTCATCCTCGTTACATTGGTCCATATCAAATTTTAAGAAAAATTGCAATGTCACTTATGAATTAGATTTATGAGCGAGTTTGGCTTTGATTCATTCCATTTTCCATGTGTCCATTCTTAAGAAGTATGTGGGTGACCTTCTTTGATAGTGCCTATTGAGGTTGTTGGTGTTATAGATTTTTTATCTTATGAAAATATTTCGGTTAAAATATTTGATAGATAAGTTCATAGATTAAGGACTAATGATATAGCTTCGATGAAGATTCTTTGGAGAAATCAAAAGGTGGAAGAAGCTACATGGAAAGTGGAGGAAGATATGAGGGCGTACCATTCTAGTTTCCAATGTTTAATGAAAATGATTAATATATGAAACTCACTTCCCTATTATTACATCTCTAATATGTCCTTGGATTATATTGTGTTCTTTCTATTATCATGCTCAAAATGCCCCAGCTCCTCATTCAGGGATGAATTATCCAAAGGAGGGGATAATGTAAGACCCCATAAAATTTTGATCATTTTATTTTTAACCCTCCCATTTGTTTGAAATTATTTGTTTACTTGAATTATATTAATTTTTATTAAAGGGGTATTTTTGGGAAAGTTTTGAAATTTTCAAAAGAGGTTTGGGGTTATTTTAGGACCTTGAGGCAGTGAGGGACCATGATAGTTGCATGCAACACCACTTAGCTTTTGTGATAAGAGTATGGCACGTTGGATACCCTCCGCGATAGCGGCGTGCCATGCTTCTATGTTAATTTTATTCAGTTTTTGTTTTTTCACTTAGGGTTAGGGTTTTTTTGGTCATTTATCCCAAAAAAGACTTTAAAACACTTAGATGACCCTTTTCCCTTCAGTTATCAAGATCAAAAACTTACTTTTTCCCCCTTAACTCTAAAACAAGAAAGTTTAAATTTTTTTACAAGGAATTCACCATTTAGGCTCTAAACCTCGATTTTTCTTTAATTTCTTTTGTACTTCAAGCTTATTTCTCTTTTCTTAACTTCAATTTTACATTATGACATCAATTTATTAAATATTCATGTGATTTAAATTGATGGGTTTGAAATTAAATTGAGGGTTTTGGTTATTATTACTTGAATTACTTTTCCCATGTTTTAAATGGATTATTCATAATTGAATTAATCATTTTGGGACTAAACTGGTTCATTGTGATCATGGTTGAAATCGGTGACATGGGTTTTACCAAATTTGATGAATTCTTGACTTGGTAATGGCATTAACCTTAACCCACATTGTAAACTTAATTTTTAATATCGATATTTGCGTAATATAACTTGTCTTTGAACCAATTGCATTGCAGTAAAGGATAAATGGATAAATATTATTTTGGAATGCCCTTGGTCGCCATGATTTTTTATTTTGAAAAGAACTTGGGAGCCTAATAGTTATATAGACTAATTTAGAATAAATGAATTAGCTTTCAAGAATATTGGTATGGTAATACCACGTTGGAAAATTCATTAATAAAGACTCCTTGGTTAATGGTTGGGTTTATCCGTAAACTATTTTAATTTGGGCTTAAAGAGAATTATGTAGCTCACTATGAAGGTGTAGTCACAGAGGGACCAACACTAGAAACAATGTTTGCCAACATTTGGGGTCTATATCACCATGTGTCTGTATACACATTACATTTTGGATAGTTATCACCTTGGTATCCTTATCTTTTCCTTGGTACATAAAGCTAACAAGGACTAGGGCCCTTCTGGCAGGAAGTGTTGGACCCATATATCCCATGGGTGCCTTTAGGTTGGAGCAAGCTAAACAATTCAGGGCTAAATCTTTAAACAATTATGTTTCATGACCCTTGTCCCTGTCCTAACATCCTATTCATATGTATAATTATAGTGCATGTGGTTTATGATTGGACTTTGGTAAATGCATTATTTTATCCCTATCCCTTGAGTTATATGCCAGTGCTCATCTAACTGACCATCCCTGAATGTTGCGTCATTTAATAATATAAGTTTGGAGGACTGTTGTATTATTCCTGTGCAATGTTAAGTGGTTTAGTATACCTGTTGGTCTGCTATGAAGTGGTGAGACTTCATCATTCGAAAGGCCTAGTCATTGGATTGATTTTATTATTGTCTTAGTATTTCCTTTGAATTTTCTTTGTCGTAGTTGTGGGCATGTCCTGACTTAGTTTGGTATTCTTTGTTTAGAGGCTTTTGTGGAAAATTATTGGGTTGTTTGGTTGTTTTGATTCATAGAATTTTTGTTGGAATTATCTATCCTTCTTATTACTATTTTGCTTGGCTTTCGCTATTTATCTTAATATGCTCTTGAGGTAAGGCTAAATGGGTTATTTATAGCCCATATTGGGCTTGAGATTTCCCATTATAGCCAAGGATAGGTTTGGGTTGTGAAAAGATTTGTATTAGAGCACTCATCAGGGTCGTTAGGTATCCATAAAGTCGTGTTGAGTAGAGTCCCTTTTATGGGTATGTAACGCGCCATACTTATAAGGGAGAGGATATGAGGCATTTAGGAGTGTTTCCTTTTCTTATGTTCTATTTTGGGATGTAGAGTGTGGTGTTGTAAAACTCCTGTAACTCTAGTCTTCCTCGCATTTTAGATCATGCCACCCCAAAGATCTAATTATTGTAGAAACTATGTTGGAACTTTTTCCTACCTAAAAAAAATATGGAGGGGATTCCCCCTACTTATGGAGTGCAGACCCGATCTAAGGTCCCTGCTCCTGACTATGCCTCTCCATCTTGGGTTTCACCGCTCCCTAATTATCCTTATTGGGCTTCTCGGGATGGTGATACTTATGCTTAGTTACCTCAGGGAGATGTCTTTTCTGAGAAGTTTTGTCAGTCTATTGATATATTTGCTCCTGATGGCGTCACAGTCTCATTGACTTAATCATGTTTGTCCTATTTTCAGTTTGACTGAGGTCATCTAGGTTGAACAGTTTATGAGGTTAAATCCCCCAGCCTTTACAAGCTCTAAGGTTGAGAAAGATCCTCAAGGGTTTATTAATAAGATGGAGAAGATTTCTAGGGTGATGCATCCTACTAATTTATAAGGTGTAGAGTTTGCAGCTATTAGTTAAAAAAGGTAGCTTACCAGTAGTATGAGGAGTGGGATGCAACGAGGGGTGATAATGTTGAGTCGGCAAAGAGTTTTCAAGTGCTTTTCTTGCTCATTTCTTTCCTCACAAGTTGAGAAAAGCTAAGTCAGAAGATTTGTTAATTTGAAGTAGGGTTAGATGAGTGTTAAGGAGTATGCCCTAAAGTTCCAGCAGTTTTCCTGTTATGCTCCAGAGTTAGTGTCTAAAATAAGATACTAGATGAGGAAGTTTGCTTTTAGTTTGTCCCAGGAGTTGGTGTTTGAGTGTAAAGTTGCTATGTTGAATAATGGCATGGACTTATCCAGGTTGGTTGTTTATATGCAGCAGGTGGAGAATGATAAAAAAAAGTAGGTGGCGATAAGAGAAAGGCAAAATAAGAAGGTTAGGTATGCAGAACAGGGTATAAATTAGGAGACTTGTAGGAAAGATGGTAGGAATTGGACTAAGAAGAAGAATTGGTGAACTTCTTATTTGACAGCTAGTGCTGCTTATCCTAAGCCTTCAATTAATTGTCGTTTTTAGGCTAGTTGTGGTCCTATGGCGAAAGGTGTCCAGTCAGAGCTAAGCTGAACTCAGTCAGCCCCACCTTATCCTCCTAATGCTTTTGCAAACAACTTTTCTATAGATATTATGAGGAGGGTAGGAAATTATGGTTAGCCTTGTCATCTGCAGTAGAATTAACCTGTAGCCAAAGTTTCCACGGTAGGTAATAAGGTATCGATCACCACTTCTTTGACTCTTGAACCTAAGGGTGTCACTTCAAGTACCGATAATAGCCAAAATCACCTCTATAAACTTGCTACTCATCGAGAATCTGAAGCATCTGTAGATGTTATTACGAGTATGTTACAACTCTTTTCCTGTGATCCTTATTGCTTGCTTGATCTGAGTTCTACCCTATCTTATATGCGCTTTTATGTGACTGTATATTTTGGTTTTGATCTTAAAAGTATTTTTGATCCCTTTTCTATTTCTACTTCTGTAGGTGAGTCTATTATTGCTAAAAAAATCTTAGGGGTTTTGTGATGTCTATTCTTTATAGGGAGAAATTGGTGGATTCAATAGAACTTGATATGGATGATTTTGATGTATTTATGCTATGCTTCGCTGGATTATAGGCCCTAAAAGTTTAGTCTCTGTTTTTCTAATGAATCGTTGATTAAATGAAGGGGAGTTCCTTAGTCCCTAAAGGGAGGTTTATTTCTTATCTTAGAGATCAAAAGCTGATTTCCAAGGGGTATCTATATCATTTAGTTTGGCTTAAGGAAATCAAATTTTGAGAGTCCCTCTTCGCAACATATCCCTATGGTTATTAGATTTCCTGATGTTTTTTTGTATGACCTTTCTAGAATTCTTCCTGATAGGGAAATATATATTGGGATAACCTTTTACTGGAGACCCATCCCATTTTCATTCCTGTTTATAGGATGTCTCTAACTAAACTAAAAGAACCACATGAGTAGTTAAAGGATCTCCTTGATGAAGCTTTTATCCATTCTAGTATTTATCTATGGGGTGCTCCTGTGATTTTTGTATGAAAGAAAAATGGGTCTCTTCGGATGTGTATAGACTATTGTTAGTTGAATAAGGCTACAATAAAAAATAATTACCCTTTTTCTAGGATTGATGACCTATTCGATCAGCTTCAGTGTGATGTATGTTTCTCTAAGATTGATCTCCATTTATGCCATCACCAATTTAAAATTAGAGAGGTTGACAATCCCAAAACTACTTTCCAAACCAGGTATGGCTATTATGAGTTTTTGTTTATGTCATTCGGGTTGACTAATGCTCTGGTTGCTTTCACAGATCTTATGATTTGGGTTTTCAGGCAGTTTTTGGATTTGTTTGTTACAGCCTTCATTGATGACATCTTGGTGTACTCGTAAAGTGAGGAGGATCTTTCCAATTATCTCTAGATTGTTGCAAACTCTTAAAGACCAAAAATTGTATGCAAAATTTTTCTAAGTATGAATTTTGGTTATGTATTGTGACATTTCTCAAGCATGTCATTTCTAGTTAAAGGATCAAGGTGGATCCAAAGAAAGTTGAGGTAGTTAAGAAGTGGTCTAGACCCACAACTCCAATAAACATTAGGAGCTTCCTGGGCTTCACTGTATTATAGGAGGTTTCTAGAGAGTTTCTCATCTATTGCTGCTCCACTGATGAAGTTAACTCATAAAAATGTTAAGTTTTTATATTCGGATGCATGTGCAGGTAGTTTTCAGAAGTTAAAGGATAAGTTAACTTCTGCACCTATTTTGACCCTACCCGAGGGTGTTGATGGGTTTGTTGTGTATTGTGATATGCCCCCTGTAGGACTGAGTTATGTTTTGATGTAGCATGGTAAGGTGGTAGCCTATGTTTCTTGGCAGCTTAAGTTTCATGAGAGAAGCTACCTGACTCATGATCTAGAGTTGGCCATTGTGGTTTTTTCTTGGAAGATTTAATGTCATTTTTTATATAGGTGCATGTAAATATTTATTCAGACCATAAGAGTTTGCAGTATGTATTTATGTAGAAGAAATTGAATCTCATGCAAAGGCAGTGGTTGGAATTGCTTAAGGATTATAATATGAGTTTGCACTACCATCCAGGTAATGCTAATGTTATTGCTGATGCTATTAGTAGGTTTTCTAGGGGGAGCATATCTTACGTTTAGAAGAAGAAAAGAGGGTTTGTGAAGGATATTCACCGATTGGATAACTTAGAGGTTCATATTTTAGACTTTAAGAATAGAGAAGTGATTGTTCAGGTAGTGGTTAAGTTATTTCTTGGTGCAGAGTTCAAAGAGAAACAGGCTACGAATCCCATACTTATGCAAATCAAGGATGATGTGGGTTAACAAAAGGTTATGGCTTTCAAGATTATGGGAGATGCCATTTTAAGGTACTAAGGAACATTGTGTGTCCCTGATATAGATGGGATAGGAGAAAGGATTTTGATCAAGTCTTATGAGTCCAGATATATAGTTCATCAGGGTTTGAACAAAATATCTCATGACTTAAAGGAAATCTATTAGTGGAGTAATATGAAGAAAGATATGGCAAATTCTATGGCTAAGTGTATGGTTTGTTAGCAAGTCATGGTTAAACATTTAAGGTCTAGTGGAATGTTCTAAGATATAAAATTGCCTATATGGAAGTGGGAGATGATTAGTATGGATTTTTTTGGGGTCTGTCGTGGTCTCAAAATCTGTATGATTCTATTTGGGTCATTGTAGATAGAATGACTAAGTGTGCTCATTTCTTACCAGTAAGGACTAACTACTCAAGAGAGGATTATGCTAAGTTATTCATTCAGGAGATAGTTAAATTGCATGGGTGCCGGTGTCCATTATTTTAGACCGATGTGCACAATTTTCTTCTCTCTTCTACCATTTATTTAAGAAATATTTGGGTACTCAGGCAAACCTTAGCATCACTTTCCACCCTTACATGGAAGGACAAGCAGAGTATACCATTCAAACTTTGGAGGATATGCTAATGGCCTATGTGATAGACTTTAAAGGTAGTTGGGTTGACCATCTGCCTCTTATTGAATTCACTTACAATAATAGATATTATTCCAACATTCAAATAGCCCATTTTGTGGATCTTTATAGTAGGAGGTGTAGGTCTCTTATTGGATGGTTTGAGATAAGTGAGACTGGGTTATTTGGTCCTAACTTGGTTCACCAAGCCATGGAGAAGGTGAAGGTAATTAAAGAAAGACTTAAGACTGCTCAAAGTTGCCAAAAGTCTTATGTGTATATGACGCAAAGGGAGTTAGAATTTGCAATAAGTGATTAGGTATTCTTAAAGGTTTCTTCTATGAAAGGAATCATAATATTTGGAATGAAGAGAAAGATCAGTCCTCGTTACATTGGTCCATATCATATTTTAAGAATAATTGGGAATGTCAGTTGTGAATTAGATTTATGAGAAAGTTTGTCTTTGATTCATTCTATTTTTCATGATTTCATGCTTATGAAGTGTGTGGGTGAACATTCTTTGATAGTGCCTATTAAGGATGTTGGTGTTATGGATTTCTTGTCTTATGACAAAGTCCCTATTGAAATGTTAGATAGAAAAGTTCATAGATTTGTGGACTAAGGATACAACTTCGGTGAAGGTTCTTTGGAGGAATCAAAATATGGAAAAAGTTACATCGGAAGAAGAGGAAGATATGAGGGCTAATACCCATTCTTGTTTCCAATGTTGGATGAAAGTACCTAAGGTATGAAACCCACTTCCCTCTAATTGCATTTCAAATTTTTCCTTGGATTCTATTGTGCTCTTTATATTATTGTTCTCAAAATGCCCCAGCTCCTTATTTGGGGATGAATGATCCAAAGGAGGGGATAATGTAAGACCCCATATAATTTTGATCATTTTATTTATAACCCTCCCGTGTGTGTGATATTAATTTTTTCTTGAATTATGATAAGGGTTGTAAATAGGGTGCTTTGGGAAAGTTTTAAAATTTTCAGAAGAGTTTCAGGGTCATTTTGGGACCCTAAGGCGGTGAGGGACCGCGATAGTGGCATGCAACACCACTTATCTTTTGTTATATAAGTATAGCATGTTGATTACCCTTTACAATAGTGGCGCACCATGCAGCTATATTAATTTTATCCAATTTTTGATTTCCTCTCTTGGGGTAAGGGTCCTTTTTGGTTCGTTACCCCTAAAACAACTTTAAAACACTTAGATGATCCTTTTCCCTTAAGTTATCAAGATCAAAACCTTACTTATTCCTCCTTAACTCTCAAAACAAGAAAGTTCAAGGGTTTTACAAGGAATTCACTATTCTGGCTCTAAACTTTTATTTATCTTCAAATTCTTTGGTATTTCAAGCATGTTTCTCTTTCCTTAACTTGAATTTTACATTATGACAAGTTATTGAATATTCATATGATCTGAATTGATGGTTTTGAAATTAGGTTGAGTGTTTCTGGTTATTATTTCTTGAATTACTTTTTTCATGTTTTAAATGGGTTAATCATGCTTTAATTGATGGTTTTGATATTGAATTGGTGCATTGTGATTATAGTTGAAATAGGTGACCCGAGTTTCACCAAATTTGATAAATTTTTGCTTGGGAATGGAATTAACCTTAACCCACATTGCAAACTTAATTTTGAATATGGATATTTTCATGATTTATCTTGTCTTTGAACCCATTGCATTGCATTTAAGGATAAATGGACAAATATGTTTTGGCAATGCCCTCAATGGCCATGGTTTTGGATTTTAAATAGAACTCAGGAATCTAATAGCTATATGGACTAATTTAGCATAATTGAAATAGATTGAAAGCATATTGGTGTGATGATAATACGTTGGAAAATGCCATAATAAAGACTTCTTATTTAATGATTGTTTTAATTTGGGCTTAAAGGGAATTGTGTAGCTCACTATAAAGGTGTAGTCCCGGGGGGACCAACATTGGAGACAATGTTTACCGATATTGGGGGTTTATATGACCATGTATCTAGACATATTATATTTTGGATGGCTATATATGCCTTGGTATCTTTAGCCTTTCCTCGGTACAAGTGGCTAACATGGACCAAGGCCCTTCTAGCAGGGAGAGTCAGACCTATCTAGCCTGTAGGTTCCTTTAGGATGGAGCGAGCTAGAAATTTAGGACTAAATCTTTAAATAATCATGTTTTATGACCCTTGTCTCTATCCAGTAATCCTATACATATGTAAAAATATTATGCATGTGGTTTATGACTGAATTTTGGTAAATACATTATTTTACTCCTATCCCTTGAGTTATATGTCAGTGCTCACCCCACTGATCGTCCCTGGATGCTATATCATTTCATAATGTAGGTTCAGAGGACTTTTTTGTTGCTTCTATGCAGAATTGGTGGTTCGGTACGTCTGTTGGTCTGTTGTGAAGTGGTGAGTCTCCATCTTTCAGAAGGCTCAGTCATTCATTGGTTTTATTATTTTCTTAGTATTTCTTTTTGGATTCTCTTTGTCATAGTAAGAGGCATGTCTTAACTTAGCCTGTTATTCTTAATTTTGAGTCTTTTGTGGACAAGTATTGGGTTGGTTTTTTGTTTTGATTCTCAGAATTTTCATTGAACTTATCTATCCCTTTTATTACTATTTTGGTTGGTTTTCGTTGTTTATCTTTATATGATCTTGAGGTAAGGCTAAAGGGGTTATCTCTGGCCCATGATGGTCTTGATATTTCCCATCATGACTAGGCCAGGACTGTGTTCGGGTCGTCGCAGGGTCACTATAGATCGATTGACCAAGTATACCTATTTAATCCTTATTTAAAGTTTCTATAGTGCCAAGAGGTTGGCTCAAATCTATGTTGGAGAGGTGTTTTACCATCATGTGGTGCCCGTGTCTATTACTTTAGAGAGGCTCTCAATTTACTTCTAGCTTCTAGAGGGCATTTAAGAAGGAGTTAGGCAGGTAGGTTGATCTTAGCACTAGTTTTCTCCCATAGACTGACACACATGTAAAAGCAGACTATTCAGGATCTGAATATAGGTTCCATTGTTGTGTCATGGAATTTAGAGATTAATGGGAGAAATTTTTCACCTTAGCGGAGTTTGCCTATAATAATAACTACTATTGAGTATTCGGATGGCATCTTTCGAAGCGTTACACGGTAGGAATTATTGATCTTTGATTGGTTTGTTTGAGACTTCATACGTTAAGTCCCGTGGTATTAATTATAATTCATGAGTTTTTGGATAGTGTTTGGGTGATTTAAGATAGGCTACGAACAACTCAAAAAGACAGAAGGGCATGGTGATCATAGGATTCACGCCTTAAGATTCAAAGTTGATGACTGGGTTTTTTTAAAAGTATCACCCACGAAAGTCATGATGAGTTTTGGGAAAAGAGGCAAGCTCAAACCCAGGTATACTATTTGAGATCCTTCGGAAAGTCAGAGAGGTAGCATATGAGTTAGACTTGCCTTTAGCATTTATATCCATACACCCAGTCTTTCAAGTATCGATGCTTTAATGTTACATTCTGGATGAGTCTAACGTGCTTCGGTGGGACTAATTTTAGTTGGATAAGAGATTGACATCATGGAGGACCCAATTTCCATTCTAGCTAGAGACTTCAGACGGTTGTATTATAAAGATATTTTTAAGGTTAAGGTTTTGTAGAGACACTATAGGTTGGGAAGGCTACTTAGGAGACCGAGTGTGATATACAAACATAATATCCTCACCTGTTCAATCCTTAGGTACTTCTTAATCCCTTACTCGAGGATGAAAGTTTTTTTATTAGTGGATATTGTAATGACCCCCACGTTATTTTTTGTATTTAGAGAATTTCTACATCTTACCCAAGTCATTTATAACTTTTTTAGATTGATAGCTCAGTTATTAGGAAGTTTGTTTTGTTTTTTGAGTTACTTCCCTATTTGGACCTTTTGATGTTAAGAAAGGGGTCTTAGGCTAATAAATCAAGCAAATGGCCTCAAATGTCATTTCTAACTATTTTATTAGCTCTAAAATTTCTATTGTAAGATAGGGGGATCCTTGGTTCAATTCTTGAGTTTTTTGGACTCTTTTTAAGCTATTGGGTTGATTTTGGTTAAAATGGAACCTTAAATTTGGGACTAAAGTTTTATTGAAATGACCTTGAATAGAAGTTTTGATAGTTTTGTAGAGTTTAGAATACAAAATTTGGCAGGGTATAGTTTGTTTACATTCACAGGATTCTAAGTTAATCCTAAGGGCCCATTCAGAGAATTTGCTTCTTAGAAAAGTTTCTCATATTGATGAACCTAGTGTAGGCCAAAATTGGCCTTCACATTTGTGTGGCCTTAGATGTGATTGCATGTTAAGAATTATTAACCTCCGTATTTGCGGTCTAGACTTTGTATTTATGAAGAGGATGCTAGCTTGATCGGTACATCCTTCTTTATTGCAATCACAAAGGACCAGCCGCATTTGCGAAGGCCTATATGGGTTAGCTCTCGTATTTGAGATAAGAGTCCTATTATTGCGAAGGACCCCTGATAGTATATAAGTATTTCCTCATTTCTAGCTTTATTTTCTAAGTGTAAATATCCATAGTAGACCTTTGGGAGCTTAAAACTAGTATGGAAATTGTATATTGGAGCTAGGATTAGCTAACTTAAGAACGTGATTATGAGCACTATCTTGTCGTTATACTATAAGTTCTTGGTTTACTTTTAACTAAAATTCTTAAATTTGTTCTTGACTTAATTGCTTGCCTTGGTACTATTTTGGGACTGTTATAGGGCTCTTATTATGGCCAATTTTGGGATAAATGATTCATGAGTTGAGAGAGATATTGTGACAGTTATGATTTTGTAATTCCAAAAGTGGGCTCCATAAGGGTTTTAGTCCTTTTTTTGACCCAAAGTGTTAATATAAAATAGGGGTTTTAATATTTTCATATTGATGTGTTGAATCTTATTTCTGTTAGCATGATAGCGGTCGGAGGCTTCTCAAAAGGGAAAAGCTCTGTTATAGAAGATTTTATATGGTTTTGGTGGCGTACAAGTTGGATAGGCTTACCTTTCTCATAGACTATGTTCTATTATGGATTTAGTGTCATATTATGATAGTTATGGGTGGGTATTTATGGCTTGACTGTTATTTTAGTATTTATTGCTTTATTTATCTAGTTTGGGGCTCTTTTCTGTAGAATTCAGGCCCATTTTTTCCTGATTTTAGTGCAATACCCCATACTTCTACCTAGCTTAAATTCATCCTGAAGATGTCAAAGACATACTTTAAAGATTAATACACTTTTATGTGTGTGTAATTTTCAAAATTTTCACTTTTTGTTGTGTGGGAAATTGAAAAAGATTTCCATCGATACCAAATTTGCTTAAATCCAATAACCGGGTAAGAATTTATGGCAATTTAAAGTTTCAGATGTAAAACGCCATCATTTCAGCCAGTGGCGCATCACGCCATAAGACAAAATGATGTTTTTCGGTTTCCAGTAAGACTCCGTGATTACACTCTTTGTGGAGGGCTCCTAAATCCCAATTGTACTTTTTCCAGTGAATCTCTGCGATGTCTCCGCATTGTGCCAAATTTCTAGGTCGCAAATAAAGTGGCAACGCGATAGCTCCGCATTGCGCCATCTCCTAATTTCCCAGTTGTCAAAATCCAGTGACACAGCATGATAGCATCGCGTCACACCAGGTGCCCATTTAGCAAAATTTTGACAGAAATTAAAATATGTGTCCAGGGTTAAATGAGTCTTTGTGCATGATTTTATTCCACCCAGATGTGAGATTTAATCCCTAAAAATGTCCTTAGCTACATATTATTCACTCTTTTCCCAATAGCAAGAACATTCTCTCTCAAGAACAAAACCCTATCCCTTGATAATCAAGGTCAATCTCAAGAAATTCATCCAAGAACTCCAAGAACCTTTAAGATTTCCTATCTCAGGCATGCATAGTGTTCATTCATGGATTCCTTTCGTTCATGAAGCCCAAGAATCAAGTTTTAAACTATGAATTATGATATTTATGCTATGTGTCGATTATGTTCATGTGGTTGTGATACTCAGTTGGTTATGATATGTTAATTTGATGATTATGCCATGCCCTAAGTCATGCACCCTAATTGTTTGACAAAATGCCTAAGAGACTAGAAATTATGTAATATGACTCAATTGTGACTTAAGTGAAGGATTCATGTTTTATCCTTTTGTTCAAATGACTCCCATGCTATTGATGTGTAATGTAGATGTTTGTTGGAATGATCATGATGTTAGAGTATGACATTCTGACATTGAATATATGTATTCCTACTATGTACAAGATTATGATAAACATGTACCTTATGAAATCCCCAACTTATTGTATTAGGATTATTGATGTTGGTCGTGTATTCAAGAATGTCATGCCTTGTCAGTTTCCTGCTATCGAGTCCTGGGGGAACATATACCTGAAAATTTAGTTGTGTTCCTATAGCTAGTGTTATGTGTTTACGATATGCTCAGTCAAGTCATGTTCAGTAGAATCAGTCAGTCATGTGACTTAGGAAAACTCAGTAAACTCAATAATCCTAGTAATCTCAGAAAGCTCAGTACTTCAGTAATCTCAGTAGTATTCCATCAGCCAATGGAACTCAATGAACTTAGTCCAGTTCAGTTTAGTTAATCATGTTCAGTGTCTATTAAGATAGGAGTAGGATTTAGCACAGAGTGAACCCAAAAATGAGGACACACACTGACAGTTGAGGGTGTGATCTTAGAAGCAATCCTTGCATTCCAAAACTATGTAGCCAGCATAGGTTGACACATCAACATTGGCAGATGAGGGTTGATGAGGTGGATAAAAAATGTCAGATGAGGGTCCCACCATTCTATTTTGGGGACACTGCTAGATGACGGTCACCCACAGTTTTTCTTTACCAGTGGTGCAGTATTGACACGCCTCCAATTGGGGTTATAGATTTTACCCCAACCTAGCTACATTTCTTTATTTGGGGCATGTCTATTAGATGACTACTTCCCTCAGTTACAGTTTCAGACTCAGTTTCAGTAATAGAACTCAGATAGTTCTTCAAAATTTTAGGACTATCAGATACAATTAACTTAGAAAAGTATAAAACTCAATTAGTTCCATCATAACCTAGATTGTCAGATACAGTCGCCCAGTATTAATTATATCAGTTATTAGTGACTCATGTTATCAGTAATCAGACTCAGTAGTCATTACCATCAGAATTCAGTCACAGTCATTTATTCATCTATGTATTCTCACGTTCAGGTTATACAGTCAGTTAGCAGTGTTCATGCATTTTAACCCTTTGCATTTAGCCTACCTCATATGCATACTAGTACATTCAATCGTACTGATGCATTTGCGCTATAGTGTTTTATTCTATACCATAGGTTTAGAAGGACGAGCTTCAGAGCATCAGTAGCATTCCAATTTTAGTAGTCAGAGTTAGCGGTGAGTCCTCATCCTTTGAGGACATGATTATTATTTTACTTCTTCATTACTTAGTTTATTTCAATAGTTAGTGTTTGTTGGGGACATGTTCCATCAACTCCTTATTCAGAAAGTTTAGAGATGTTCAGGCCAATAACCAAGCAGTAGTTGCAAATCAGCCGGGTGGTGATTTAGCTGCTGCTAGGATCCATGATTTCATGCATATGAATCCACCAGATTTTTATGGGTCTAAGGTAGGTGAGGACCCATAGTTATACTTGGAGGAGGTAAGAAAAATCACACAGGTGATGTATGTTTCTGATGAAGAAAGTATTGAGTTGGCGTCATATAGATTGGAGGATATTGCGTATGACTGGGTGGTAGCATGGAAGAAGGGTAGAGATGAGGGTGTTGCTCCTATGACTTGGCAAGTGTTCCAAGATGCATTCTTGGTCAAGTTCTTTCCGCTTGAGAAGAGAGAAGCAAAGATTGAGGAGTTTATAAACTTAAGGCAGGGCTCCATGACTATTAGAGTACTTGTTGAAGGCCAAGTATGCTCCTAATTTGATTTCTGACATCCGAGCTAGTATGAGCAAGTTCGTGATAGGTGTTTTTGGTTTAGTACTGAAAGAGTGTAGGACGACGATACTTAATAGGGATATGGATCTATCTAGGTTGATGATATATGCATAATAGATAAAGATGGATAAGATAAGACAGAGAGATAGAGTGAGGGGTAACAAGAGGGATAGATCTGAGCAGTATGAGTATGGTTAGGCTAGGTCCCATGGAGGGAACCACCCATAATTCTAGAGTCTTTCATCTATGCCAGCACCTTCATCAGCTAGTTCTCCTATTCCTAGAGGTAGGAAGGAGCAAGGGAACAAATCTTCTATGTCTAGGTCACAGAACAGTGTAAGTAACAGACCCCGTTAGGCCATAAACTTAGAGATTATTCGTATGCTAGGTAGGGGAACAAAGATTTTCGAGCTCAGGCACAGACTAGTAGTGCACCAGCTCCTATACCTCATCCCACCCCTACTCAGGGTACTTCATCTAGCATTACTGGAGGTCAACACCAGAATAGATTCTATGCCTTACCATCCCTTCAGGAGTAGGAGGACTCTCCCGACGTTGTTACTGTTATGCTCTGTGTCTTTTGCTTTAATATTTATGTGTTGTTGGACCCCAGGTCAAGTTTCTCTTATGTGACTCCATTAGTCGTTGTGAATTTTGAAATGAGTCATGAAAAGATTCTTGAGCCTTTCTTAGTTTCCACACTAGTAGGGGAGTCAGTGGTTGCCAAGCAAGTGTACAAAAATTTTCCTGTTACTGTTCTTCAAAGAGTCATATTTTCTAATTTGATAGAGTTAGACATGGTGGATTTTGACCTTATTCTGGGTATGGATTGGCTTCACTTTTGTTACGCATCTATAGACTGTCCTACCCGTGTGGTCAAGTTTTAATTTCCTAATGAACCAGTTTTTGAGTGGTCCGAGAGTTTGATATCTCCCAAGAGCCATTTTATTTCCTCTATCAAATCCAAAAATCTAATATCCAAAGGTTGCATTTATCACCTATCTAGAGTTAAAGACACTAAGTTTGAGGATCCAACTGTTTAGGCAGTCGACATTGTTAATGAGTTTTCTGATGTTTTTTTGACAGATCTCCCAGGGGTACCTCCCGGTAGAGAGATAGAATTTAGGATTGAAATTCTTCTTGACACTCAGCCTATTTCTATTCTGCCATATTGTATGGAACCTACAGAGTTTAAGGAGCTTAAAGAGAAACTTAAATATCTTTTAGATAAAGGATTCATAAGGCCCAGTGTTTCTCCTTCTGGCGCACATGTTCTATTCGTGCAAAATAAAGATGGTTCTTTGCGTATGTGCATTGACTATCGTCAGCTTAATAAGATCACAGTAAAAAATAAGTATCCTCTTTCGAGAATTAATGACCTGTTTGATCAGTTGAAAGGTGCAAGTTATTTCTCCAAGATAGACCTTAGATTCGGCTATCACCAGCTTAAAATGAGGGAATATGATATCTCAAAGCCAGCTTTCCGAACCCGCTATGGTCACTTTGAGTTTTTTGTCATGTCCGGGCTAACCAATCCCCAACAGCCATTATGGACCTCATGAATCGAGTGTTCAAGAAATATCTTGATATATTTGTCGTTGTTTTCATAGATTACATCCTTCTGTACTCTCGTACAGAGAAAAACCATCCAGATCACCTTATAATTATCTTACAACTCTTAGAGATCACTAATTGTTCACCAAATTTAGTAAGTGTGAATTTTGGCTAAGATCAGTAGCTTTTCTGGGTCATATTGTTTCAACCAAAGGCATTAGAGTTGATCCCTAAAAGACAGAAGCTGTAAGAAATTAGCCTAGATCTATTTCCCCATCTGACATTAGAAGTTTCTTAGGTATAGCTGGCTACTACCTCTATTTTTCTATTGTATCTCCTATTACCCGGTTGACCCAAAAGGAAGTTAAGTTCCAGTGGTCAGATTCTTGTGAGAAAAGTTTTCAGGAGTTGAAGACTCGACTTAATTCAACCTCTGTGTTGACTTTGTATGATGGTACAAATGGTTTTGTGGTGGATTGTGATGCCTCTAGAGTTAGTTTGGGTTGTGTGTTGGTGTAATGAGGTAAGGTTATAGCCTATTCCTCTAGACAGTTAAAGCCATCTGAAAAGAATTACCCAACCCATGATCTTGAATTAGCTGATGTGGTCTTTGCTTTAAAAATTTGGAGACACTATCTTTATGGTGTCCATGTTGATGTGTTTACTAATCATAAGAGCCTGCAATATGTGTTTACCTAGAGAGAGTTTAATCTTAGGCATAGGAGGTGGTTAGAATTGTTAAAAGACTATGATATAAGTGTATTATGTCACCCAGGCATGGCAAATGTAGTGGTAGATGCCCTTAACAGGTTGTCTATGGGTAGCGTTTCTCATGTAGAGTAAAGTAAGAAAAAGTTAGCTCTGATGTGCATTGTCTAGCAAGAGTGGGTGTTAGGTTGCTTAATTTAGCTGGGGGATGTACTTTGGTGCAAAGTATTTCCGAATCCTCTTTAGTTTTGAAAGTGAAGGAGAAGCAAGATTGAGATCCTAGTTTGGTCAGACTGAAGAAGTCAGTTATGGACAAAAACGTAGAGGTTTTCTCCCAAGAGGAAGATGGCATGTTGAGATTGCAGAGTAGGTTATGTGTTCCTTGTGTTGATGATTTGAGGCAGAGGATTATGGCTGAAGCGCATGGCTCACGATATTCTATTCATCCCAGAGCTACAAAGATGTACCGCGACATATGGTAAATCTATTGGTAGAGTGGTATAATGAAGAATATAGCTGAGTTTGTAGCAAAGTGTGCAACGTGCCAATAGGTTAAGGTAGAACACCGAAGACCTGGTGGTGTGATGCAAGAGTTTGGTGTACCCACTTGGAAGTGGGAAGAGGTGAATATGGACTTCATGACTGGTTTACCTCTTTTGCATCATCATCATGATTTTATTTGGGTTGTTTTAGACAGGCTGACTAAATTTGCATATTTCTTGCTTGTGCATACATCTTATACAGCTGTGGATTATGCTAGATTGTATATCCGAGAGTTTGTTAAGTTGCATGAAGTTCCCTTGTCTATCATTTTAGATAGGGGTACTCAATTTACTTCTCAGTTTTGGAGAGCATTTTAGTAGGGTCTTGGTACCCAAGTTCATTTAAGTTTTGCTTTTCATCCACAAACAGATGGTCAGGCTGAAAGGACCATTCAGACTCTAGAAGATATGTTGAGGGCTTGTGCTCTTGACTTCAAAGGTAGTTGGGATGAGCATTTGCCATTGATAGAGTTTTCTTATAACAATAGTTACTATGCTAGCATCGAGATGGCACCATTTGAGGCTTTGTATGGTAGAAGATGTAAATCACCCATAGGTTGGTTTAAAGTGGATGAAGCTGCTATGATTGGGCCTGATGTAGTGTTTGAGGCTATGAAGAAAGTTAAGTTGATTAGAGAAAGGTAGAAGAAAGCTCAGAGTCGCCAAAAGTCATATGCCGATGTAAGGAGAAATGATCTTAAGTTTGACGTGGGTGATTTGGTATACTTAAAGGTTTCACCTATGAAAGGGGTGAAGAGGTTTGGTAAAAAGGGGAAATTTAGTCCCCGTTATGTGGGCCCCTAGAGAGTCTTAATTCATGTTGGTAAAGTAGCCTATGAAGTTGAGCTGCCCATAGAGCTATCAGCCGTTCATCCTATTTTTCATGTCTGTATGCTTAAAAAGCATATTGGTGATTCCGTTGTAGTAGATCCTTCAGAGAGTGCTGATATTCAGAACAGTCTTTCATTCGATAAGATTTTTGTTGAGATCCTAGATTTTTAGATCCGTATACTAAGGAACAAAGTGGTTCCCTTGGTCAAAGTTTTGTGGCAGAACCAATCAGTTGAGGGCTCTACTTGGGACCCAGAAGAAGACATTCGAGCCAAGTACCCGCACCTCTTTTTCATGAGTTTAGATCAAGCTGAAGGTACTATTCTTCCTTAATTCAGCCCTTCTAAATCTAAAGTTCAACTATATATCTATTCTTGTAGGAGCTCTTGCAATTTCTGAAGTATTTAAGAGTTTAGAAAGATTTTGAGCCGTTTAGCAAATTGCTTCCGCTATGTGTACTCAGTTTTTCCTATGTTCTTCGTCTAACAAGCGACATTCGAGAATGAATGTTCCTAAAGGGGAGATATTGTAATACCCTGGATTTTCTTTAAGTCAAGTTTCATCTTTAAGAAGAGTTGTTGAAACCGTCCAGGTGCGATAGACAGGTTGACGGACCATCAAGTTTGTGATGGACCGTCACCCGAACCATCATAACCAAGGTAGTGAATCCCTCTTTTGGCTTAAGTGCGACGGCAAAGATGACGGACCATTAAGCTAGCCATGGACCATTGCTAGCACCATCGCAACTAAGGTAGTGTGGCCTTTTTATGACTAATATGCAACGGACGATCCAACAGACCGTCAGACTAGCGACGGACCATCACTCCGACCGTCGCAAATCACATTCAGTATTTTCAAGTCATTTTTAAAAGGATATTTTTGGTGTTTTCCCTTTTAATACCTTGATGTATTCAAAACTAAGCAGATAGCCTCATTAACTTCCAAAACATCCAAGAGCTAGGGTTTCTCCCTCAAGAGCAAATCCAAAACCCTTCTCTAATAAATTCAAGAAATCACCATAGATTCTACAAATTGAGTTGATATTTGAGTTCCCCAAGTCCAAGGCTTCAAGAACCCTTTATCAAAGAGTAAGAGGAAGAGTTTCAAACAAGCTTGTTCATCTAGTTTCATAATCTAAGGTATGTGGGGTTTAAACAAGGACAATCCTTTCATCCTTGTGCCCAAAACTTGTTTTAAATTACAAAATATATAAATTTATGAGTTATCCTTTGAATTTGAAGTGTGGGTTCATACCCAATATTACTATGCATGAGGTTTTGAGATTTGCCAATGTTTTAGAAATTGAAGTACATGAGTACGTTGAGATTTTATGACAAATTGCTGAACATTCCAGATTTCAATATGATTTGTGTATCCTTATAACATCTAGTATGCATTTTGATGAGTGTTAACTTGAGATTTGATCACGGGTCATTAAACCCTACTTGAGATTTCCGTTCTTATAAACTTTTGTGCTATAATCACCCATGATTTTGTCTTTTGAGATCATTGAGAAAGGTTTGAACTTAATGGTTATAATAGCTTTGAAATCCACTTTACCAAATGAGATTACAGATTTTATAGTTGGGTTCTTATGAACCATGAGATTATTTTAAAGTGGATTTTCCTGAGATGAGTGTAACTTACTAAAGGGAGTAGTATTTAGCACTGAGTTTGGTACGTTACTATGGTTTCATACCCCAGAACTACGTGCCACTATAGGATTGAGATTTATGGGCCCGAGGCCGAGATTAGTGATCACTGAGCTGAGGTTATACCTCCAAGTAAGAGTATGATGCCTCTCCCCAATGTGAGGTTTCTTTCTTAGGAGGACAAAAATTTGGACTCCATGTAGCTCACATGGTTTATGTCGGTTAAAAGAACCTCCCTTGAGATAGAATATTTTCCCTAAAGCTTTGAGATAAGTGTTTTTTCCTAATAGTAAGATTTTGAAAATAATTTCTTGAAGTAAAACTTTTCGAAGAAGAAAGTAGTTTTCTCTACTAGTAAGAGTTATAGAATTCCGAGTTCCAAGAGTCTTGAGTTTAAAAGAGTTCTATGTTCTTGAGCATTAAAGAAGTTTTACTCTCTATGAGATATATGCATGAGTTTAAAAGTATTGTTTAAAGCTTTCTTTAGTCTACGAGTAATGAAAATAAGAGAAGAGTTAAGATTTTAAAGCTAAAGTATAATGACTCACGAGATTTGTGTTACATGCTCTATTTTACATGATTTATGAGCTTTATATTGTAGACGTATTCAAGCTATGTGAGTCATTCATATTTGCATGCATGATTTGATTAAAAACTATGGATATTGTTTTCTGTAAATGCATACACCCCCATATACTCAGTACATTCCCAAGTACTGATCCACATATACATCTATGTGCTACATTGTATTATAATGTAGGTTCAGGTGATCAGTCCCAACCTCGTCAGTGATTTTTGAGTACCTTTGCCTACAACTCACAGTGGTGAGTCCTCATGGTTTGAGGACTTATCATCAGACATCTCAGTATTGTTAGTAGACATACTATTGCTTTCAGTTCAGTTTAAGTCAGTTGGGGACCTATCCCAATGGCTCTCTTGTTGACTTGAGTAGTAGAGGCTTTGTTAGACTAGTTATAAGATTGTTAGTATGCTGAGATTTCCAGTTTTGTGGTCGTTTGGATCGAGTATTTTCTTGGTATTTCCTATCATTTGATATGACAGTGCCAGTATTTTGTTTCTTTCATCTTGAATTGAGTTATTATATGTAGTAATAGGCTCAAAGGGTTAGCTTGGGGCTACTTGTATCCTTAAGCACCGTGTGACATTTCAAAAGGAGATTTCAGGGAGTTACAATATCTATATATATACATATATACATATACACACACACACATATATATGTATATATATTTAAATTTGTATATACATATACATATATATATATATTAGTGTGTGTGTGTAAGAGAGAAAGTGAAATTTTTTGCTTCTTTCCAAAAGCGGAAAAATTGCTTCTGCTTCTTTTTAAAAGCACTTTTGGAAGTTTACCAAACACCCTTCTTTTTTAAAAAAGTTTTTTTTCTCAAAATAAGTGTTTTTCTTTCGGAAATAAGCAATCCCAAATAGGCACTTAGCCTAGTTATGGGTAGATTCTTTCCTTAGGTCAAATATTTGAGTTTGTTAGTGGGCCTTGCTCCCTTTTTTAAGATTAAAGTTTAGAATAATACCCTTTTTAACCTTAATAATTCCATAATTACTTCCGTAGACCATTACTCAGGTTTGGGGTAGACTTAGGCATGGTTTTTTAGCTTACTTAGCTTTGTTACACTTGGTAGGGCAACAATTGACCCTAGACTATGCCTTTCATACATAATAATTGGAAGCCACTTTGCTCTATAGGATTTGACCGCCTAAAATTTGATCCTTTTTAATAAATGGACTAAAGATAGGTTAAAACCTTTGTATATCACTGTTGGTTTCATGCTTACTAGTTTTGATTCAAGTTTGATAATTTTTATATCATTATTATTATCATTTCTGATTCTCGTGTGGCATATATATATACATATCATTTATAAGTGCTAATTTGAGTCCAACGTCTATATATTGTTATTATTTATAAGTTCCAATTTGAGTTTCGCATGTATTATCATTTCTATTACTGATCAAGAGTTAGAAAAAACAGATAAACACTAATTTAATTATGGTTATGACTGGTTAAAGGGAGTATAAGGTACGTGTGTCTCACATATTGATCTGTTTGACTTCAATTTACTGTTATATTTGATCCTTAATTTGGTATCATCCTTTACTTGTACTCACCGTGCTTATAGGGGCATGGCTGAGTTAATTTTCTTTATGTGTTCCTTCTGGGCTTATGGGAGACTAGTTAGGTTATAGCTAGATTTTACCACTACTTTCGAGTAACTTTCATTCTATTTATTACATCTACCTAGAATAGTCTATTACTTTTATTTCTGCCCCTTATTTGTTGACTTTAGATTAATTCTCGCACTTTATTTATCATTTTACTATAATTTAGCTTAGTTGTCCAATGATGCTTATTGAGTACCTATTGTTTTGGTACTTATACTGCTCTTCTGAATCATTTTCCTTGATACAGATCAGAGTACTAGCTATCATCATTGACGACATCATCAAGTTGTTCTGTTGTTCTAAAATAGGTGAGCTTTTAAAATCTAGTGTTGATTCTCCTCCTTCTGCTATTTTGATAGTCTTATTTGTATATTTGGAAACTATGATGTATATTTTGATAGTGTCTAGTACCCCTTTTTAATTAGTGGCTCTTGTACTAACCTTAACATGTAGTGGGGTGGGGGAAATAATTTAGATTTTGTCATCTTTCCCTCTTGTATAGCATGCATATTGTAAACCCCATACTATTCTTAGCTCAGTTCAGCTTTTAGTTGCATGCATAAGGGGCTTAAAGACTGAAAATTTCACAAAGTCTTGGGGACTTAGTCGTTTTAAGACCTCTTAACTTCAAGGATTTTTAAATTGGTCTTCCTGAACCGGGGTATTAGTTTTTAAGTTAATTTATATTCAAGGGTGTAAGAAGTATGTCTCAGAGAAGTTTCAAAATTTTCGTACGAGGACTGAGTCTTATTTGGATCATGAATCCAGTAAATCACCGTGATAGTGCCGTGTCGCTGTGCTTTTAGAGATGGAACATACACCATATTGTTGTAAGCATATAAAACACAGTCTAGTTATGAATATAATTGCCTGAAGGGCAATTGTGTCTTTTCCCCTCAACCCAATTCATCATATCACGACTTATATCATCAATTAGGGCCTTATTTTCCCTTCTTCTCAAATTATTATCTCAAGAAAACCATTTCTATCTCCCTCTCCCAAGATCATAAATTCAATTACTTTCTCTCCATGGAAATCAAGAATTCAAGATCCCCAAGTTCAAGAACCCTCAAGAGAGCATCAAAATTGGGGGATTCTATCATGATTTAGTTCGTATATGTCTCGTGCATCATCTCAGTCTTTCCTTAGTATTTTAGCCAAGTTAGTATCATTTGAGGGATGAATGATCCCAAGCGGGAGATGTTGTAATATTTTGAGTTTTCATGTTATAAACCTCTTATCTTTTCTTCACGAAACTAGATCTATCTTGAAGTAATGTTTACTCATGATTTGACTCTCTCTTTTATATATAAGCCTTTTAACAATTCTCATGTCATTGCATGTATTCAAGAAATCAGTTTAGTTTATGTATCATTCTTAGACTCAGATTATGCATTCATGTTCCAAGTCATGCATGTTAAATATATGATCTCAGTTACCTTAGTACAGTACTCTCAGACAAAACAATCTCATTCGAGGACGAATGAACCCAAGGGGGAGATATTGTAATACCCCATACCATTTTTAGCACAATTCTGCTTCTAGTAGCAATGATAAGGGGCGTAAAGCCTGAAAATATTACTAAGAGTTTGGGACTTGGTCATTTTAAGGCCTCTTAACTTTGAGGATTATTAAATTGGTCTTCCCGACCCCGAGGTTTTAGTTTTTGAGTTAATTCATGTTCAGGGGTGTAAGAAGTATGTCTTGGAGATGTTTCAAATTTTTTGGATGAGGATTGAGTTACATTTGGATAACCAATCGGGCAACTCACTGCGATTATGCCACGTCATGGTACTTTTAGCTATGGAACATACACCGCATCATGGTGAGCATGTAAAATTCAGTCCAGTTACATATTTACTTGCCTTAGGGGCAATTATGTCTTTTTTGCTCAACCCAATTCATCATATC
Source organism: Capsicum annuum (assembly GCF_002878395.1). Taxonomy (NCBI): domain Eukaryota; kingdom Viridiplantae; phylum Streptophyta; class Magnoliopsida; order Solanales; family Solanaceae; genus Capsicum; species Capsicum annuum. The sequence continues at coordinate 59,625,999 of NC_061114.1, forward strand.
ATGACTTATATCATCAGTCAGGGTATTATTTGCCCTTCTTCTCTAATTTTCCTCTAAAGAAAACCCTTTTTCTCTCTTAAGATCATAAATTCAATAACTTTTTCTCCAAGGAAATCAAGAATTCAGTTTCCCCAAGTTCATTAACTTTCAAGAAAGCATCAAGATTGGCATTTCTCTTTCAAGTTAAAAGCTTAAGGTATGTAGAATTTCATCCATGGGTCCTCTTTGACCCATGGAGCCCAAAACACTTTTCTTTCAATTAAAGAATAAATTTTCTGTCATTATGGTATTTTGTTTTCATGTTTTCATGGTGATTTAAATTAAACTCACCCTATGTATGATTTTTTGCAAAATTTGACTTTCTCATGCTATGAATTCAAGTTTCCCATATCCTATTCCAAGTGAATTCCATGTTAAATCCCTAATTTATGATTTTATTCATGTCATCATGCTATTTCCTCATGTTTAATGCATTCTTACGTTCAAGTCCAGGATTCTCACACGTGTCCCATATGATAATTTTAAGTGTTGATATTGTGCTTTATGGTCATTCAGTGCTGGTGGGTTATGAACACCCGATACCTATGTGTTTTTACAAGATTTCAGACCTTTCAAGTAATGAGTCAGTCAGCTCATGATTTTATTGTTAAACTTATTTTGGTATGAATATATTAAGTACTATCAGTTTATAGGTTTAGAATTACTTCAGAATCTGTATGCACTGTTGTTTTTGAAATACCATGACCTGAGCTTATCAGTTATAAGTGCATGTACCAGTTAGTATTTCACTTTATTTCAATTGGGAGTAGGATTTAGCATCGAGCGAACCCAAGGATAAGGCATTCTTGCCAGTTTAGGGTTTGACCCTTAGTAGCAATACCTGAGTTATAGAACTACGTAGCCAGCGTAAGTGTGAGATATCTTCCAGCCAGTTTAGGATTAACACATATCTCGTGAGTACTCCTACAAGTATAAGGTGACTCTTTAGTCCTTCAAGACGCCTGTTTAATGGATCCACACACCAGTGTTAGTACCCATGGCAGTATACTGACACTCTTCCAATTGAATTACATGTTGGACATCGATTATCTTAGATTAGGGCATGTCGGTTAGATGATACCTCCTATAGTCTAAGTACAGTATTCAGTGTAGTTTAAGTTCAGGTTCGATTGACTAAATCATGTAGATTCTCAGTTATTCTATTATCAGATTTTAGTCTTTCAATTTGTAAATTATTTTAGAAATATGATTATGCTTGGTCTTGTATTCTCTGATGTTACAGTTTTCATGCATTGATGCTCAACTATTTTATGTTATTCAGACAGTCCTTAACTCATATACACAGTATCCCACGGTTTTAGTCTAGTTATTCTGGCGAAGTATAGTTAAGTTTTATATAATCTGCATTCAGATGCCAGTCATTCAGTATTTAGTTATCTACTATTCAGTGTTTGGATATCAGTAGTCTATATTCATATATCAGCTACTAAGTACACATTAGTTATCCCTTTTCTTAGATTTGAATCATTCTTCCACCCATACATTAGTTATTCAGTTAATCAGATCATCTCAGTACATATATGTTTGGTCTCATATGTTCATGTATTTATGTTTTCCCATATCCTAGCTTCATTTCTACTTATTCTACAAAAGTAATATTTTAAGAAACTAAGTGTAATGATTCACTAGCTTATCAGATTATGTTTGTTATTCATTATTTAAGCTACTTCAGATTTTAGTTGATTTTATTCTCTTGGTGAGTCTACTTGCACTTAGCATGTATGTTTTAAGATTATGTACCTCCTCAGTTTTACTTATTGCATTCACCCCCGCTTACTTAGTACATTCCAGAAGTACTAATTTACATATATGTCTATTTGGCTACATTGTTTCATAATGTAGGTACCAATTATAGCATATAATCATGATCAGACAGTTGCAGTTTCCAGCCAACAGGTGATGAGTTATCCTATTTTGAGGGCTCCAGCCAGATGTTGTTCATGTACTTTATTTTTATTATTCATGTGTATTGATTAGTAGTGGTTGGAGGCATTTCCTAGCTATCTATAGTCAGCATAGTAGAGTTTTTATGGACGTCAGTCAGAGTCGGTCATGTAATTTGAGTTCTTTCCTCAGTTTTATCAGATTGTAAACTTTATTGGTATTGTATTTTTCTAGATTATGCCATGATTATGTTTTTGCATAGCAAACTCGGCTATTTTATACATATTAAATTAGTTGCTAAATTGTATGCCAGTTCATGGGTTAGCTTGGGATCACTTGTGGATCGAAGCACCGTGTTATGACTAGAGGGTAGTCTCGGGTTGTGTCAACTTGGCATCAGAACCAGTTTTTCAAGTGTCCTAGGTTGTCTATGAAGTCGTGTTTAGTAGAGTCTTGCGGAACAATATGGAGACATTTGTACTTTTCTTTGAGAGGCTGCATGGCATTTAGGAAATATTTCCCTTTTTTCATGTCTCAGAACATGTAGTAGATGTGTTCCCTCAGGAACTTATGAAGACTCTTACGTTAATACATTCATGTTAACTCCTCCTTATTCTTGAGGCAACAAAAATAGTCAAGCTTACACCTTTACATATAGAACTTTCTCAGGAAGTCCCAACAGATAGTTATGGGATTGCATATGAGATTAAAAGGATCTCATCAGTGCCCTTATGTTCTAAAGTTTGAAATATTTCATTCATGTTCACAAAAATCATGCACTAAGCCAAAGTCAGATGTGCCTTCAAATCCCTTCTCAAAATCCCGTGACACAAGTGATCTAGAGTTAGAAGCATGAACCCAGAAGTTTAGCAGTAGTAAAGTGGTGATAGTTTTTATCTTGATTTAGTAAATTATGTATCCATGGGGCTAGTTGTATGAAAAATGAATCAGTAGGCTTGAAGCGGTGTATGCAAGAATTTATGTATGTTGACTCAAAATTATATGTTGTTGATGTTGGGTATACCTAACTGCCTTTTTTTTACAATATGTTGAATTTTCTTTTTCCTTTTGTCTTGAGCCGGGGGTCTATAGGAAACAACCTTTCTACTTCCTCAGAGGTAGTGGTATGGATTGCATACATTTTACCCTCCTCAGACCCCACTAGGTGGGAATATACTGGGTTTGCTGTTATTGATGTTGGGTATGTAGTATGATAGTAATCTTCATGGTTTAGGATAAAATAAGTTTGGAGATGTGATATTAGTAACCTATGAAGGAAGTTAGTATGGTTCATTAAAGTTTTGGGGATATCCATATTAAGTGCTAGAATCTAAGTTTGAATCTTTGAAGATTGAGCTAATCAAAATAAAAGTTGAAATTCTTGATAGTGTGAACTAAGTGTCTGGAGTTACTTCTAAAAAATTCTAAGTTATTGTATGATAACTATTAAGGGCATAGAGAGTTAGGAGTTCTATCTCAGATGGAAGTACTAACAGTGGCTTTTATACTTTTAGATGTAGTCTTTCAAGTTGAGTTTACTATTTATGTGTATTTTTATATTTTGGACTCTAGAGTAAGATGGTTGCAGTCTAGTTCAGAGATTATTAAAAAGGGCCTACAGACATAGAAAGATGGCTTAAAGCTAAGGGGGAGATAATAGAACAAGTAACCAAGTCAGTCTCTTAAATCCTAGTGGTGATGCCAGTATGTGTAGAAAAGTAGTAAGGGAGAAGGATACCCAACCCATTCCTATCTCAGTGTTAAGTTTTGTTCTTCAGTCATCATGATATATACTTTTTCCTTACATGTCAGTTCCATGATCATAGTTCATGTTCATGTACATAATAGAGAATCATGTACTCTCCCAGTTCCTAGTATGAGGAGTCCAGTTCGTTCAACTATATGAATCATGTTCCATGAATATATGAACTTCAAACTCAGGTCATGCCTTAAGTATGTTCAATTCCAGGTACTCATGCTACACTCTTAATGATTAGTGAAATTTAGATTTATGTCATGTGTATCCTAAGTTTTAATCTATGTAATGAATCCATATCATAGATACTCTACTCCTTAGGCCTTAGTTAAGTGTCCAAGTTATGGATAGTATTGTTTCATGCTTCAGGTCCGTGTGTTCTAACCTTACAATGAACTTTCCTTAGGTCAAGATAGTGATGACAAATAATTATTTAGAAGAGAAAGAGTAAGTGTTTCTTGCTTTCATTGTACATACTAGTGTTATGGTGTTATATGTAGTATGTTGTGATTTTGAGTTAGGCTTGAACTTAGTGGGAGTATATTTCTCAACCCAGACTTTGGCTGAAGTAGTTATGTTTACCCATGCAAGTATTCAAATTTAAGAAGCGAGAATAAGTTTGAATTAGGCAGTTATGTTGCCTACGTCTTAGTAATTCTATCCCATTTTATGTTTTATTGGCCTATAGTCCATGATTATAGAGTTGTAGCCATGTTTCGGATCCATATTCAGGTATATCACTCAGATCATACCCAAGATCCTTTGCTCCCTAACATTAGTATAACTTCTTAGAAAGTGTGTTGAAGAAATAGTCTAGTTGAGTATAAACTTTTAGTATAACTCAATCCGTATAGCCAACTATTCAGTTAAGCAGTCAAATTGATAAGTTCCTATAGTTTTTTTCATCTTCCGATCCAAAGTTTCATGAATATGCCCATTCCATGAGGTAATTTATCTGCATTCATGAAAATTGCAAATTCAATTCAGTCCTTACTTCTAGTCTAAATAAGTCTTAACCATAAATGAGAGCTAGATTCAGAAATTGTATTATGTTGGTTATCCAACTTCAAAATTCGGCCAAACAGTACTAATGGATTCCCAAATTTTAAAACTGTCACAAAAGGCATTTATAAATTCAGCTCAGTTCATGCATCATGTTTTAGATTCAGAATTTAGTCATGATTCAGTCTGTAAGTGTCTCATGCATCATCTCAGTTTTTTCTTAGTATTTCAGCCAAGTTAGTATCATTTGGGAGATGAATGATCCCAAGACAGAGATGTTTTAATATTTTGAGTTTTTATGTTATAAACATCTCATCTTTTCTTCAAGAAACTAGATCTATCCTGAGGTAATAGTTACTCATGAGTTGACTCTCTTGGTTCTATATCAACCTTATAACCATTCTCATGTCATTGCATGTATTCAAGAATTCAGTTCAATTGATGTATCATTCTTAGAATTAGATAATACATTCATGTTCCAAGTCTTTCATGTTTAGTATAGATTTTAGTTACCTTAGTACAGTAATCTCAGTCAAACCAGTCTCATTCAAGGACGCATGAACCCAAGGGGAGATATTGTAATACCCTGTTCCATTCTTAGCACATCTCAGCTTCTAGTTGCATCCATAAGGGCTGTAAAGCCTAAAAATTTCACCAAGTGTTGGGGACTTAGTCATTTTAAGGACTCTTAAATTTGAGGATTTTTAAATTGGTCTTCCCAATCCTGAGGTGTTAGGTTTTGAGCTAATACATGTTCAGGGGAATAAGAAGCATGTCTCGGAGATGTTTTGGATTTTTTGGACGAGGATTGGGTCACGTTTGGATCATAAATCTAGCAACTCACCGCTATAGTACCGTGTTATGGTGCTTTTAGCAATGGTACATACATTGCATCGCGGTGAGCATGTAAAATGCAGTCCAGTTATGAATTTAATTAGGTAAGAGGCAATTGTGTTTTTTTAGCTCAACCCAATTTATCATATCATTACTTATATCATAAGTTGGGGCATTATTTTCCATTCTTCTCTAATTTTCCTCGAAAGAAAACCCTCTTCCTTGCCCAAGATCATAAATTTAATTACTTTCTCTCCAAGGAAAAAAGAATTCAGTTTCCCCAAGTTCAAGGACCTTCAAGAAAGCATCAAGATTGGCGTTTCTCTTTCAAGTAAAAAGCTTAAGGTATGTGGGAGTTCATCATTAGGTCCCCTTTCATCCATGGAGCCCCAAAACTCTTTTCTTTCAATTAAAGAATGAATTTTCTATCATTATGGTATTTTGTATTTTGAAGAAAGATTGAATTTCATGCTTTCATGGTGATTTAAATTAAATTCACCCCATGTATGATTCAATGTAAGATTTAACTTTCTCATGCGTTGAATTTCAGTTTCCCATATCCTATTCCAGGTGAATTCCATGTTAAATCCCTAATTTATGATTTTAATCATGTAGTCGTGTTATTTCCTCATGTTTAGTACATTCCCATGTTCAAGTCCAGGATTCTCACATGTTTGGTGAAATGTTCATGTTTAGGTATTTGAATAATGATTCCCATACTACAATTTTAAATATTGATATCGTTCTTTATGGTCGGTGGGTTATGAACACCCGATACCTATGTGTTTTTATGGGATTTCAGACCTTTCAATTATTAAGTTAGTCAACTCATGATTTTATTATGAAACTCATTTTGTTATGAACATGTTAAGCGCTATCAGTTTACATGTTTACAATTACTTCAAAATTTGTATGCACTATTATTTTCGAAATACCATGACCTGAGCTTATCAGTTATTAGAGCATGCACCAGTCTATATTTCACTTTCTTTTAATTGGGAGTAGGATTTAGCATCGAGTGAACACAAGAATGGGGCATTCCTTGCAGTTTAGGGTTTGACCCTTAGTATAAATCCTTGCATTATAGAACTACATAGCTAGTATAGGTTTGAGATATCTTCCTTCCAATTTAGGGTTGACAGTATCACATGAGTATTCCTATAAGTATAGGGTGACTCTTTAGTCCTTTGGGATGCCTGATTAGTGGATCCACACAGCCAGTGTTAGTATCCATGGCACTGTACTGGCACCCTTCCAACTGGGGTTACAGGTTGGACCCCGATTATCTCAGATTGGGGAATATCGGTTAGCTGATACCTCCCACAACCTCAATACAGTATTCAGTGTAGTTTCAGTTCAGGTTTACTTGACTAAATCATATAGATTCTCTGATATTCTATTTTCAGATTTCAGTCTTTCAATTTACAAATTATTTTAAAAAGATGATTATGATTGTTATTACATTCTCAGATGTTACAGTTTTCATGCTTTCATGGTCTGCTATTTCATGTTGTTTAGTCAGTCCTTAACTCATATGCACAGTACCCCACAGTTTTAGTCTAGTTATTCCGGTTTAGTATAGTTCAGTTTTATATATTTCGTATTCAGATGTCAGTCTTTTAGTATTCAGTCATCAGCTATTTAGTGTTCGAATATCGATAGTCCGTATTCATAAATCAGCTACTCAGTATATACACATTAGTTATCCCTTTTCTTAGATTTCAACAATTCTGTCACCCATGAATTAGTTATTCAGTTAATTAGATCAGCTCAGTACATGTATGTTTGGTTTCGTATGTTTATGTATTCATCTTTTACCGTATCCCAGCTTCAATTCTACTTATTCTACAAAAGTAAAGTTTTAAGAAACTAAGTGTAATGATTCACTAGCTTATTAGATTATGTTTGTTACTCATGATTTAAGCTTCTTTAGATTTTAGTTGATTTCAGTCTCTTGGTGAGTCTACTTGCACTTAGCATGCATGTTTTAAGATTATGTACCTCCTCAGTTTTACTTATTGCATTCACCCCCGCTTACTCAGTATATTCTAAAAGTACTAATTAACATAAACGTCTATGTGTCTACATTGATTTATTATGTAAGCATCAGTTGTAGCCCGCACACCATGATCAGACAGTTGCAGTTTCCAGCTAAGTGATGAGTTCCCCTATTTCGGGGACTCCCGTCAGATTTTGTCCATGTGCTTTATTTTTATTATTCATGTCTATTGATTAGTGGTGGCTGGAGGCATATCCTAGCTATGTATAGTCAGCATAGTAGAGTATTCATAGACGTCAGTTAGAGTCAGTCATGTAATTTGAGTTCTTTCCTCAGTTTTATTAGTATTGTATTTTTCTAGATTATGCCATGATTATGTTTCCACACAGCAAACTCAACTATTTTATATATATTAAATCAGTTACTCAACAGTATGCTAGTTCATGGGTTTGCTTTATTTACTTGTGGTTCCAAGCACCGTGTTACAGCTATGGGGTAGTCTTGGGTTGTGACACACACACACACAGAGGGGGGGAGGGGGGGGGGGGGTTAAACCAAACTATAGCCCAAAACGGTAAACTACGGGCTAACAGACAGAAGGTAAGAAAATAGAGGTCCAACTATATATACACATAACTCAAATAGATATTGTATTGTGACAAGATAAATAATTGGTCAAATAAAAACACGTAATTCAAATATATTTTTTTCACTCAAGAAAATCAATATTTTGAATTATAGTGCAAAGACCAAGGTATAATGTCAATGGAGCACAAATGAGTTATTGAATGAAAAATAAAATCATAAAATATATAATACGGCTTGTGCCTTGGGGTGTGAAGGTTTTTCGCAAAATTTCTAAAATTATTGTTAGGAAATGTATTCACCTATTGTGGATGCAATAAGGTTTCTTTCAGTTTGGCAATATTTAAAATTTTGAATACGTATAATGAATGATTGACATATCATGCTAAATGGTAAATGTTATATAAAAGTCTTTGAAGGATTTAAATTAAAAGGTTTTAAAATGATTCGATCCTTTGAATACCCAATGATTGCGAGATCACTTAATATAAAGAAAGATCAATTTCGATCTAATAAAATGGATAGAAAGTATCATGTCTTAGTATAATTGATTCATTTATATATTTTTCTATTTCTATACATGAGAAAATATTTTTTGTTAATATGCAGGAAAGATTCAATTTCACTTTTACGTGAATTTGAATGAAATTAAATACTGATTGAATTTATTGTTTCTAACCAATATTATCAAAGGATTATTGGTTACAAAACTGTGGAAAATTACTTGATTTATTTGAAATTTGATCTCAAGAAAGCAATTTGGTTGCATGTGGAAACACTATTATCATGTTATTCTACAAGAAAGTCAGTTCTATTATCACAAAAAATAAAGTGTCTACTGCTTGATTATTTCTACGAATAAGTTGAATGAATAATTTTATCAAAATGACAAGGTCACAAACAAAGTTATCATCAAGAATGTAACAAAGACTAGATATTCTGAAGAGACAAAAAATAATATATCATGATGAGCTCACAGATGCAATATATTTATGAAGCTAGTTTGTTCACTAAAGTTTTACCAACCTCAACATTTAAAAACCTAGTATTCAAGATTGGGTTGCGTCTTCTACGAGAAATTAAAAGTTGTTTACATTAGAAGGAGGAAAATATGAGGAGACACTTTTTTCCTCAGCCTTTTTCATTTATTAGTGAATTCGAGCAGTCATGATAAATAAATAAATTAAAAAATGATAAGCTTATAAATTTAACAGAGATAAAAAGATTTTGTATACGCAATTACAAAATTAATTCTATAATTAAGTTGATGAAATCACAAATATAATTATATAACTTAAATGACTTTTAATTCTCATGTGGCAATTGTGTTCTTCAAGCACAGTACATATTAGAGTTGTAATACTTCAAACTTCTAGAAAAAGATAATTAACATGTGAAATTTGATGTGTAAGTTCTAATCAATTAGTTTTTAGATTTTAGAAAAAATGAAAAGAAGTTTGAGTAATTGCAATAAAATTGGTAACTAAACTGTGATTTGATTGGGAGAAAAAAAAAAGAATGTGAAAATTGTGTACAAGATTAAAATTTGAAAATAAAAGTAAATTAAGTGAGAGCATTGGCAAGACTTAAAAAATGAAACTTTCTTCTATTAGGCCGGTGTCCAGGTCATGATGACACCTACCCCAATAAAAGCCTAACTCCACAAGAGTATAAGAAATGAAAATAAGATAAATAATAATCAAATACGAGATTTTTGGATAAAGTTTGGACAATAATATAAAACAACTTAATATATGAAATACGACTCAAAATGTCTCAAGCATCTAGTGTCAAGAGAAAAGAGTACTCTAAATCTAACGTATTGTACAAAAGTACAGAAACACTGTCTCTAACTCTAAAATAAAGAAACAAAGTTAGATGAAGCCAAGCACAAATTCAAGAATGGGGAGCTCACCCTAACTTTAGAATGCCTAAATTGTACGAACTCATAATCTGCTGGTTGCACTCTAATTGACACAGAAAGAATATAAAAAGTAAGAGTGAGTATGGTCTACCTGTACTCAGTAGGCATCATTAGGTAGAGGGCCAAATTTTAAACACGCTTAAGTTCTCGTGATCACAACACTATCCATACGATAGCATGGGTCAAACTTCGACCAAACTTAAGTATGTCATTGCAATGGTGAGAAGAGGTGAAATGATCACGTCTAGTACCTAACCCTGCCTACGTGATCACGGTGGCCCACCTTACGATCATGATGCATAGCTACATGATTGCAACACTCTCTCCTAGGATTGCAATAAGTAAGTAACTAGTGCACCAGTAACTGAAGAAATTAGTCCAAGCCCACAAATTTTTCAAATGGATCGTCGGGACATGTTCGGTACCACCACAAAAATAATCTGATAATTCTACTAGGCTAATTTTATTGTTTTTGAATCAATGGAACTATCAAATATACAGAAATAGGTTGTTATCAACAAGTTACACCCCAAAAATCCCTTTAGGTTAAAATAACTAGTTTCTCATCTAAATGCTTAAAACTCAAAATAAAGTCTCAAAATTTGAACCGACCATGATTCTAACCAAAATCAACATTTCAGATCTAGTGGAACAAACAGAATCACCATCTGATGCTCAGATTACAAAATATTGGCGAAAGACAAATTAATCATTTTAAAGGCTATCAAGACCTCAAACTCACATAAGTCATTCCCAAATGCTTTAGAGATCGTACAAATCATATCCATAACTCATAAATGATATAAAATAACTATAACAAAGGGTAAAATAATCAAATACAAAAAAGTTTTAAATGACCATGAGGGTTGTTACATTATCCATCACTAAAATACCCATTTGCCTTCAGACAAAATAATAGAAAGAAAGTACCTGAATTGGCAAAAAATAGTGCTATATACCCCTTATATTGGACTCAGTCTCCCATGTAGCCTTCTTACTTAGGCATTGTTTCCACTGAACTTTCACAAAATAAATATTATTGGATTTCAACTTTCTAATCTACCTATCCAAAATAGAAATAGGCTCCTCATCAAAGGATAAATCATGATCTAATGTAATTGAATCCCACCGAATCACATAAGAATTATTAGGATGGTATTGCTTCAACATCAAAACATGGAATATCAAATAGGCGTTAACAAGTTCAGAGCTAGGTCTAACATATAATCCATATCTCCAACTATCTTGAGAATCTCAAAAGATCTAATAAATCATGGACTAAGCTTAATTTCTTCTTAAATCTCATCACTCCCTTCATGGATGATTACCTTCAACAGAACCCTTTCACCAAGTATTAATGCCATATCCTGAACCCATCAATTGGTGTTACTCTTTTACCTACTCAGAAAAACCACAAGGCTTTAGTAAATCCATTTCACTCGGTCCATTGAGTGTCTTACCAATTCCGTGTAGCATGGCCTAACCTCAAATGAATCAAATAATCCCATGGAGGATATACACCTTCCCCCATACAAAGCCTCAAAATGTATTATTTGAATGCTAGAATGGTAATTATTATTATAGGCAAACTCCACTAAGGGTAAGAACTGTTCCTAATGACTACCAAAATCCATAACACGCACTTGAAGTATGTTCTTTAACACCTTAGTTGTCTGCTCTAAATGGCCATCATCTAAGGATGAAATTTATGCTCATCTCAAGTTGGGTACCAAACTCACTCTGTATATAGATCCAAAAATTTGAGGTAAAATACGTACCTCTATCAAAAATTATGGAGATAGGTACACTATGCAACCAAACTATCATGACCCAAATCAGGGCCTGGTCATGACGGGTATCTCAACCCCACCGTGAGTCAGAGACCATCCCCTAAGCCTAACATCCAAATAATAATAAAATAATACAGTGGAAGACAACTAAACATAATGATAAGAAGAATATATAAACCAAAGAGAACTAAGAGTCAAAACAAATAACCAATCCACACTTATCCACAAAATCCTCTATAACCAAAATACCAAACTAGGACGGGACAAGCCCCCGACCATGACAAAGAAAAGTCACAATTCCCAAAATTTGAAAACAAACCTAATAAAATGGCAAGGCTTTCTAAAAAATAAGGCTCACCACTTACAACAACTCAACTTATGTACCCCACCACCTAATACTGCATTAGAGTAACAAAAAAAAACTAAGACCCTGTATCATGAAATGATACAGCGTCCAGAGACGATCAGTCAAATAGGCCTTGGCATGTAACAAGAAAAGTAATAAAATAATGACATGTCCAAAATCAGTCAGTCAAAACTACATGCAAAAAAACATATATATATATATTATAGGATTCCAGGATAGGTTAAAGGGTAATGACCATGAGAGTTTAAAACCATTAACTGGACTGTGTAGCTCACTCTATCCTAAGGGCACCCATAGGATATATGGTTCATCTCCTTCTGCTGAAAGGACCCTAGTGCGTGTTAGCCACATAAATCGAGTAAATCCAAAGAATAGGCTAAAGATACAAAGGTGATAGCCATTCTAAAATATATATAATTTGTACCATGCACATGATCATATAGACCCCCACTCTCAAAAATGTGGTTTCCAGTGTTAGTCCCCTTGGGACCTCCACCTTCACAGTGAGATACACAATCCCCTTTTACCCTAAATTAAAATATTTTTTACATAAACCCAACCAATAACCTAGGAGGCATTAATTAAGAAAATTAACAACATAGTATCATCATACCAATCATGCTTGTAATCTTATAAATAACTATTTCATACCAACCCAATTAACCATTAGACTCTCAAGTTCCATTTAAAAATCTAAACTATGGCCACTAATGGGTCATTTCCTGAACTCATTGTTAGGGGAACTGAACTTAGGCAAACTCGTTATCGTGGTAATGAGTATTTTTCTAATGACTTATTACGTGATATCATGACTCGTTGCTTGGACCGTTATTATTAACAGCAATAACATAAATTTTATAAACTTAGTTCAACTCTTAGAGGGTCTAAAGCTTAAGAACCTGGGTTGTCACATTACCCCATTAGTATTATTCATCCCCAAATGAGAAGCTAGGACACCCTTAGAGTGAAAAGAAAGAATACAAATAGAATATAAGTACAAAATTGAAATTCAACAAGAGGGAGAATAAAAATCATACCTCAAGAATTTTTATCCAACGCAGGGAACAAGAACGGGTATTTGGTTCTCTCTTCCTCTTTTTCCTAAATAGCTTCTTCTACCTTTTGATTCCTCCAAAGCACCTTTATCAAAGTTATATCCTTCGTCGTCAATCTATGAACTTGCCTACCCAATATTTCAACCGAGACTTCCTCATAAGACAGAGAATCTGAAAGACCAACATGCTTAATAGGTACTATCAAGGAAGGATCGGCCACACACTTTTTCAACATAGAAATATAAAAAATAGGATGAATGAAAGCCAAACTGGGATTCTAACTCGTAAGTGGCATTCCTAAACCTTAAGATGGACCAATGTTAAAGGGACTGAGCTTTCCCTTATTCCCAAACCTCATGACTCCTTTTATAGGATAAACCTTCAAGAATATGCAATCACTTACCTTAAACTCCAACTCCCTTCGCCTCACATTTGTATAAGACTTTTGGTGACTCTGAGTAGTATTAAGTCTTTCTCTAATCACTTTCACCTTCTCCATAGCTTGGTGAACCATGTTAGGACCAAACAACCAAGTACCACTAACCTCAAACCACCCAATAGGATACCTATACCTCCTACCATTAGGAGCCACTTGGATGTTAGAGTGATAACTATTATTTTAAGCAAAGTCAATAAGAGGTAAATGATCAACCAAACTTCCTTTAAAATCAATCGCACAAGCCCTTAGCATATCCTATAAAGTATAATTAGTGTGTTATACTTTTCTATCCATTTGAGGGTGGAAATCAGTGCTTAAGTTCACTCGAGTGCCCAAACCTTTTTAAAACAAGTGTTGGAAGTGAGCAAAAAATTATGTATGTTGGTATGAAATAATGGACAGAGGTGCTCCATGCAACTTTATCATCTCCTGAATGAACAAACTAGAATAATACTCTCCTAAGTAGTTAGTCCTCACAAGCAAAAAGTGAGCAGACTTAGTCATTCTACCCACAATGATCCAAATAGAATCATACTAATTACAAAACCGTAGAAGACCCGTACTGAAATCCGTATTGATTATCTCCCACTTTCACATGGGCAACTTCATATCCGGGACATTCCACAAAATTTGCTATGTACCTCTTTATATTATTCCACTAGTAGATTTCCTTCAAGTTATGGTACATCTTGGTTGAACCTGAATGAACTATATATCGAGAACACGCAATCTTTTTGTGATTTAATTCTTAAGAAATTCAAGCCACTGCCTCTGCCTAAAATTTAATTCTTTCTGCATAAATACATATTGCAATCGCTTATGGTTTGAATAGATATCTACATGCACCTCATGCAGATAATCGCTCCAGATTTTCAAAGCAAAGACCACAGCTACCAACTTTAGATCGTGAGTCAAGAAATTCCTCTTGTGAACCCTAAGCTGCCTGGAAGCATAGGACACAACCTTACCATATTCCATCATAACATAACCCAAACCCATACGGGATACATCACAATATACAAAAAACCCATCAGTATCCTCAAGTAGGGTCAAAATTAGAGCAGAAGTCAACTTATCCTTCAATTTATCAAAACCACCCTCACAAGCATCGGTCCATAAAAAATTAACCTTTTTCTAAGTTAACTTCATTAGCGGAGCAATAATAGATGAGAATCTCTCTACAAACCTCCTATAATACTCGGCCAGGCCTGGGAAACTCCTAATGTTAGTTGGAGTCGTAGGTCTAGGCCACTTCTTAACTGCCTTAACCTTCTGTGGATACACCTTTATCCCCTTACTAGAAACAACATGCCCAAGAAATGTCATAGCACTTAGCTAAAATTCATATTTAGAAAATTTTACATATAATTCTTGGTTCTTAAGAGTCTAAAACACAACTTAGAGGTGATTGTCATGATCATGAAGAAGATAACAAAAAAATCCAAGAACTACCTAAACACCCAATTCATAAGATCTATTAAAGTATTTGGAGTGTTAGTCAACCCAATCGAAATAACTATGAACTAAGAATGACCATACCGAGTTCGAAAAGTAATCTTAGGAATACTAACCTCCCTAATTTTCAGCTGATAATAGCTCGAGCGAAGGTCAACCATAGAAAAAGACCTAGCACCTTGAAGTTGGCCAAAAAGGTTATCAATCCTAGGAAGAGGATACTTATTATTTATTGTAACCCTTTTCAACTAACGATAATCTATACACATCTAGAGAGACCCATAATTCTTTCACACAATAAATACAGGGACCCCACGGAGAAACACTAGGATGAATAAAGACCTTATCAAGAAGATCCTTTAGCTTCTCCTTTATTTCTTTTAGTTTAATTAGGGCCATCCTATAAGGAGGAATGGAAATAGGATGGGTATCCGATAAAAGATCAATCCCAAAATATACTTTCCTATTAGGAAGAATTCCAAGAAGATCATCGGGTAACACTTTAGGAAATTCATTAACCACAGGGACAGATCGCAAAGAAGGACTCTAAGAGTAAGAATCTTTAACCCAAACTAGCTGATATATACACCCTTTGGAAATTAACTTTTGAGCTATAAGATAGGAAATAAATCACTCTTTGGGCACAAAGGAACTCCCCTCCCATTCAATCATCGGTTCATTCGGAAATTGGAAACTAACCTTTTGGGTCCTAAAATCTAGAGAAACATAGCACGAATAGATCTAATACATCCCCAAGATTACATCAAAATGCACCATATCGAGCTCTATCAAATCTATCAATGTCTTTCTATGAAAGATGGACACCATACAACCCCTATAGATTTTTAAAGCAATAATGGAATCACCCGTATAGAAATAAAAAAAGAGGTTAAAAATATTTTCAGTACCAAAACCAAAGTGTATAGTAGAATAAAGGGCCATATAAGAAAGATTAGAACCCAAATCTTTCAAATAATAAACATCATGGAAAAAAGCTATAATATACCAGTAACAATATTTGGGGATGCCTTATATTGGCGAGTGGAAAGTGAATAGTGATGATTCTAACCTGTGCTGATACCAGAAGTAGCACCCTTAGCTGCAAGAGCTAAAAAAGTGGCAACCGAAACATTATTAGCTCTAGTGTCAACTTTGGTTGAGGGATAATATCGCTGTATATGACTAAGTTGACCATAATTAAAATACCAACTTCTCTCCTCCTCATAATAACCATGGTAAAGCTACCCACAAAATTGGCAAAGAGGACAAGGTGGGGTTAACTAAGCTCCACTAGATTCAGACTGGGAAACCTCTGCCTTAAGATAACTGCTAACCTAAAAACAACAATCACCAGAAGTATTAGGATAGGGAGAACTAGCTGTCGAATAAGAATTTCCTTAATTCTTCTTCGTCCATTTTTTACTATCTCTCTTATTGGTCTGCTATCCTATACCTTGCTCTGAATATCTAGACTTCTTGCTTCGCCTCTCTCGTATCTTTACATGTTTTCTTCTCATCCTTTACCTAATGCATATAAATCACTAACTTGTATATTTCCATATAATTCTTTAACATTATAGCCTTACACTCTAACACCAATCACGAGACAACCTAAAAGCAAACTTTCTCATTTTGGATCTCTTATTAGACATTAACTTCAGAGCATAACAGGACAACTACTAAAATTTTAGAGCATGTTCCTTCAGACTCATATTACCATGCTTCAAGTTCACAAACTCTTCAGCCTTATCTTCTCTCAACTACTGAGGAAAAAAGTGATAAATAAAGGAACCTAAAACCTTATCCCATACTGCCTGCTCAGTATTATCACCCCTTATTAATTCCAATTCCTTATACTACTAGTAAGCCACATCCTTCAACTAATAATTAACAAACTCGACACCTTCAGAGTCAATATTTACATCACCCTAAAAAAATTTCCATCTCATCAATAAAACATTGAGGATCCTCTTCAACCATATAGACTATAAAGGTTGAGAGATTTAACCTAAAAAACTTGCCAACACGAGTGACCTCAGATGCACTAGCAGCATGACCAGACTGACGAGATTGTGATACCATTAATTAAGCAAGCATATGAATAGATTGACAAAACTCCGCATTAGATATATCTCTATGAGGTGGCTAATAATAAATATTACTAGTTAGGGAAGGCTATGAAGGTATAGTAAGGATCGATCGAGCCCCACGTGAAGCAGTGCAATCAGGAGCAGGGACCCTAGACTAGGTATGCACTCTATAAGCAAGGTAGCTGTAAGATACTTAAAATTTTAATTGATTTATTTTTTACCTTCTCGTGTTTGTAATATCAACCTTTAACTTGATTTATATTTAGGAATGTTAAAAGTGTAATTTAGAAAAGAATTAAAATTCTTGAGAAAGGTTAAGGGCTATTTTTGAACTTCAATAAAGTGAGCCTCTGTGTTATCACGGTGTCATGGAGGTTACCCTCCATGATATTTTTGCATGGAACAGAGGTTAAACCTCTGCAATATTGGCGTGCCACACTAAAGTGTAGTTTTTTTCTGATCTTATTTTTTAAAACTTAAGGGTGAGGGTTTTTTGTTTTTTTCACCTTTTCCATGATTTTTAAACATAAAATAGTACCACTCACATTAGTTTTCAAAGATGAAATCCCATTATTTCACTCTCAAACACAAAACCCAATAACATTCAAGGGTTTCACTATCCATTCATTATCCAGGCTCCAAACTTTAAATTGATTACAAATTATTATGTGTTTCAGGCATGTATCTCTTCCCTAAATTAATTTTATACAAAAACATGTGTTTTAATTATTGTCTATATGGTTTAGTTATTGGGTTTTGAATATGGGTTGAGGGAATTGGAATGGTTGTTACATGAATTGAGTTCCCACGATTTTGAATTTACTGTTTATGATTTATATTCATGATTTTGAACAAAATAAATACATGGGTGTGGGCATTAGGATGGGAAACATAGGTTTCCCCAAATTTTATGGTTCAATGATTTAGAATTGGCTTCAACATTAACCCAACTTGTAAAATTGGTTTTAAAACATAGACATATACATAATCTACTTTACTTTTGAAACTTTGCACTGCATAAAAGGTAAATGGAACAGAAATTTGTTTTGAAAGGCCTTGGTGGCGACAAATTGGTATTAAATTAGAAACTTTAGAGATATTTTAGCTAATTGGTTTTGCAATGGCATAATGAAAATGGCTTGCAAGCTTAACTTTATTTGGTATTACGATACCAACAGTAAATGACAATTAAAAGACTCCTCGTTTGATGGGTGGAAATATGTGTAAATGATTTTAATTTTGGATTAAAGAGAGTTGTGTATCTCACCGTAAAAGATGGAGGGCGTGGGGGTCTTTATGGTCATGTACATAGTTCACACATTATATAGATATTTTTGAAATGGTTGGAGCTTCGGTGGCTTTGGCCCTTTATCAAAATTTCTCTGGTTCATATGGCTAACACACACTAGGCCCTTTCAATAGGAAGAGCTGAACACAAATATCTCGCGGGTGCCCTTAGGATGGTTAGAGATACACAATTTAGGATAATCATTTTAAATCTCATGCTTAAACCTTTTCCTCTATCCTAGCATCTTATATATAAATATGCAATGGGTGCATGTGGTTTAGTTTAGTTTTAGACATGGCATGATTTTATCTTTATCCTGAGTTACATATTAGTGATTATCCGACTAACCATCCTACCATACTATATTTTTTCATATTGTAGGATACAAAGACACTTTTTTACCCCTGTGTAGCATTAGGTGGATTAGCACATTCGTCGAGTAGTTATGAAGTGTTGAGCCTCCATCCTTTGGAAGGCCTTATCATTTTCATATTCTTTTATTTTGACTTAGTAAATTTGGATTATTTTGATCATAGTTAGGGCATGTACTGACTTGTGAATCTTTGCCTAGACTTGTGACCTGAGCGTCAAAAACCTCATCCTTCATTGTTATGACAATGAGTCCATCATCACGATTCGTTACCCATAATTATAATTTAGTGATAAAGACTCATGGTCAAAGCAAAACACAATGGCGACCATACTGTTCTGGCAATGAGTCCCTCCCAACGACTTGTTATGTCACATAACGGGTCGTTCCTTGGACTCATTGTCAGAGGACATAAAATTGGGAAATATTGCTACCATAGTAATGAGTTTTCCTAATGACATATTATAAAACATCATGACTCATTACATGGACCGTTACTACTAGCAGTGTTGACACAAATTTAGAAACTTGGTTAATTCATTTCTCAACTCTTGGAGGGCCTAAAGCTCAAGAACCTGGGGTGTCACACAAAAATCTCTCAAATATAAATCTTGGCCAATTTCTTTACATTGTAATTCACCTTCACAAGCATAAAGTGCACTAATTTATACAATCTATCCCTAATCACTCAAATAGAATCAAACTTCACGAAAGTTAGGGTACACCAACCACAAAGTCCACAATTATTTTCTCATATTTCAACTTTGGGATAGGAATCCTCTGTATCTTACCTCCTGATTCGATGCTCATACTTTACTTCATATTGAAAATTTAAACACTTTGCCACAAACACCCATAATAGTATTGCTTCAAGTGATGAAACATGATACATTTTAGCTGCACCAGTAGAATACCTCCAATAATGAGTCTCCTTTAAGATTAGTCTATTCCAACAACAAACCCTTCGTAAACAAACATAACTATTAATCCTTAAAATACCCTCGGGATCAAGAGATTTTTGCTACTCCTTGCTAGTCAAACACTCTATCATAAATTATTCTCAACTTACCATTATCAAACTATCAAGTTCGAATCTTCTCTATTAATATATCTAGCTTCAATATATGTCAAAACATGTTCAGGTTCTAAAATATCAAGTTGAATGAGCTGGTTAGACAAAGACAAAATGTCTAAGTATAGAGGTCACTCATTTACCAAAAGATAAGACAAACTCCCTATATCTCCACCTTTCAACTCAAAGTATCTGAAGTCATATTAGACTTGCCTAAATGATAATAAGTAGTGAGGTCATAATCCTTAATTAACTCCAACCACCTGTGTTATCTTATATAAAGATCTCACTGATTGAAAAAGTACTGAAGGCTATGATGATTGAATAAAATCTCTCAATGAACCCTATACAAATAGTGATGCCATAATTTTGATGCAACCAAATATCAGCTAACTCTAAATCATGAGTAGCGTAGTTCTTCTCAGGAACTTTTAACTATCTAGAAGCATAGGCTTCACCATACCTTTATACACCAACACACCACCCTAGAAAACTCTAAAAGTATTAAAAAACATAATGAAACCCATGCCTCCCTCAACAAAAGTAAAGATAAGAGCCAATGTTAAGAACTCTCTATGCTTGAAATCATAGTAAAACCCGTCGCTCCCTCGAGAAACAATAAAATCCAACCAAAACTCGAACTTAGATAACTTGGCATATAAATGCTCATCTCTCAATTTTTAAATTACGGTGCACACTTAGAGAACTTGGCATAAAAATGCTCATCTCTCTATTTTTAAATTACGTCCCCCAAATGTCTCACATGTGCAACCCCATTAACTAAGATATCATCAATGAAAACAATTATAAAAGAATCATGCTAAGGTTAAAACACCCTATTCATCAACTTAATAAATACCGCTTAGGTGTTAGTAGTCAAAAACATAACTAAGAACTCATAGTGGAAATATCGTGTCTTAAAAACCATCTTCCAAATATTAAAAACACCAATCTTCAATTTTGGTACCAGACCACAAATCGATCTTAGAAAATACTTTCACACCTTGAAGATGATCAAATAAATCATTGATACATGAGAAAAGATACTAATTCTTAATATTCACTTTGTTCAACTGTCGGTTGCACATAGTCCTAACTTTCTTCTTCAAGAACAAGACATGATCACCCCAAGGAGAAATACTCAATCTAAGAAACCCTTTTATCAATAAATTCTACAAGCGTTCTTTTAATTCCTTTACTAATTTGAGGCCATATTATAAGGTGAAAAATAAATAGGCTTGGTGTCCTGCCTAACTATAATGACACTTTTTATTGTTATGATAAAGTTTAGCAGGCCAAAATTTTTATTAAAATTCTCCTTGGATAAAGAGTTAGAAGTTTCAGGCTAGGATAGACTTGAATGAAATCCAAGTGTGGGATAGTCTAGGAAGATCATGGAATGGATTACCCAATGGTTAAGTGATTTAAGGTTATTTTATAACTAAGGAAATAAGGAATAGACTAAAATTTTAGGTTAGTAAAACCCTCATTATCTAAATTGACATAAAGGAAATAGTTTAGGATGTTAATATTTAGAAGTGTGTTGTGAAATAAGCAAATTTTAGGGGTATAATGACATTTTACCTCCATCAAGGCTGTTATAGCAGGAGAAAGGCCGCTACTACTGACGTACTATAGTGATAATATTCTGACTATAGCGGGAGTCAGAGTTGATCAATCCCATCATAGCGAGTGTGCCTGCTATAGTAGTATACTATTGTGGGAGTTGTCCCACTATAGTAGGATAATTGTTAATTAATGTATAAAATATCCCAAATACATACTTTTTACCCCAAATACATTCAAGGGGTAGAGAAGTCAAGTTGGGGTAGTTTTCCTTGATTTTCCACTAATTTTATTTGTTAACGTAAGTAATTTCATCCTTCTAACTAATTTTTCAAAGAAGTAACCTTTGAATCACTAGTATTTAGGTATAGGGAAGGATTGAACTTGACCTAGGCGGAATTTATAATGCAATTTGGTTGTTTTGGTTGAAATTCTTTGGGATAGATTAAAAATAAATGAACTAAGGTTACATACCTAGAATTCATCCCTATAAATATAAAATTAGTAGAATTAAAGTGGAACAGTGATAGAAAACCCTAGATTAAAAGAATGATCATAAATTTGTTTTTGGTGTAATGGGATTTAGTTGTAATCCTTGAATTGTTTGTTCATTATGTGAATCATGATTAGATTGTCATTTCTAGACCACAACCAAGCTAATATTGTAAGAAAAGGTAGGGCTCAAGTTTGTTAGAGTAGTACAAAGCTTTGATTGATGCTGTTGATGGTTAAATATAGTTGAAAACTCAATTTGGTTTATGTATATATATATACTATCTCTTTGTGTACTTTTTACTTTGCATGTTTAACAAGTGTAATTATTGAATAATGTCTTAAGCGTCTAATCACATTTATGAGATTTTATTAAAGGCTTATTTGTTGTACAAGTGTGATTGTGCATTTTTATTCTCATTATGATTGTACTTGTTATGATATCAGTTGTTATTATGAGATAAACTAATAATGACCATCTTCACAGATTTGTTGAAACTGAGGAAGTATAATGGTATATTATATTAAGGGCGATATTTAGGATAAGGGTGGCAGACATAAGATATTTGGGATATTTTGTATATAAGCTGAGCTTGTCCCCTGCAGGTCATAGCTAGTGGGTGACCATATGATCCTTATTATTTATGTTCAAAGATTGGTGAGTTTGACAGTTCCTTGAGTAGATTGGGTTTGTTATTAATTGATATATAATTGGCTCCTTATGTGAACTAGTGGATATTATTATTCTTATATTAGATCCTTGTGTGGTTTGGGTTATTGACATGATTGAAAGGTATAATTTCTACTAATGTCTATTTAAGAAGTAATTGAGACAATGTGGAAATCTATTATTGTTAGTTATGGTTTCTTAACTTGGCATATAGTTGGCAGTCATGGTCTTGACTTGGTATGTTTTCTATATTGACTAACACTTGTTACATTAAGTTGGTGTTGCTTGAAATAGCTAGTTGGA
This sequence comes from Capsicum annuum, assembly GCF_002878395.1. Taxonomy (NCBI): domain Eukaryota; kingdom Viridiplantae; phylum Streptophyta; class Magnoliopsida; order Solanales; family Solanaceae; genus Capsicum; species Capsicum annuum. The sequence goes on from NC_061114.1 coordinate 59,649,000, forward strand.
AACATAATTGATGTAAATACAATTATTAAGTGTTCATGGTTGTACTTATTTACAAGGTTATATTTATTCATTCATATTTATTATTTTGGGTTGGTCAATGATCCTAATAGTACATAATTGCTTTGTACTGATACTACCTGTACTCTTTTTTATATTGAGTACAGATCATCTTTCAGTGACTACATTAAGACCTAACTTTGTATCATGATGAACATATTGACTTAGTGGAAGCTACATCTTTCGGGTAGCTATGAGCCATGTCTCTTTAGTTTTGTACACTTATTTCAGACAAGGATACTTTCCGTAATATTTGTGGGTTGAACCCACTATTGATATCCTTTAGTTCTTTTTGTAGAATGACTTTTAGTTCTTGGGGGTCTTAAGACATTCGTATATTTTCCACATTTGATACTATTGTTAGAATATTTTAAAAATATTGTTTTTATTAATAGAATTACTATTTCAATTTTAAAAATTGTTTAGTGTTGGTGTTCAGTAATTAGGATAAAACAATGTTCTCTCATTGTAGGGATAGCGTGGGTGCCATTCACAATGGGTATGGGTCATGACAAAGGTTTGTATCAGATCCCTAAGTTAGTTGATCTCGTTGCACCAAAAATGGGTCCAGTTGACTCTTGTAAAATGGTACATAGAAGTTTTTACTTATTTTTGAGAGACTATAAGATTTAGAAAACTATCACTTCTTTCTTCTTTCATTCTATAGCTTGATTCTAATTATTATCTAGCAATCCAAATTGGTATATAACCTCTTTAGTATTTAATCTGTAGATATTGAATATAAGAGCCAATGGAGAGAGAGAAGTAGTTCCTGCACCAACAACTCTAGCTATAGAACCAACTGTCTGAGGAATAGAAAGAGGTAGGGAAAGAGGGAAAGGTAGAGAAACACTCACTAGGGGTAGAGCTCGGGAAGCAACAAATTTGGCCTATAAAAGGAATGAGACACCTCCTACCCTAGGTTTAGCATAATAAGGTCATGAATGAGGAATTTTTGGAACAAAAGGAGGTAATTACAATTTTGGTAGGTGCAGCTCCTCCACCGATGTCGTCTGAGGTGATTTAGTAGGTTCTTGCTTTTTTTAGTAGGATGGATAGTACATACCACACATGCAACACCTGCTTATCAATTTCCAAGTGTTCAACATACTTCTACTCTTACTTCTATGATAGATAAGGCCTCAATGTCTGAGATTTTTCTCATTCAGTGTTAAGTCCAATCATGTTTGGGAATGATCATGATATGTTGACTAAATTTTTAAAAATAACTGAGAAACTTGGCATTCCTATCACTCACAATATTTTAAGGGACCCCATGCAATTTAAGAACATTAATAACAAATAAAAATACAACATAAAATCCATCATCACACTTATGCGTAGTTAGAGTAAAGGTGAGGAACTCAACAAGGATTTTAAGGATTGAACAGACTTCTCTTGTTCATCACCCCATAAAAAAGGTACATCCTTTTTGATCAATTTGATTAGCAGCAATTGAACTAAAACCTTTCACAGATCACCAGTAAATTCTTGCTAAACCATGAAAACTTCTTACCTCGGTTGCATTGTTTGAAGTTGGCCAAGATTTGATGGACTCCACCTTTTCTTCATCAACCTCTATACCATTTATACTTACCACAAAACCCAAGAAGACGACTTTCTTAACACAAAACAAACACTTTTTAAGATTAGCAAAGAGTCTCTCTTATAGAAAGACGTCAAACACTTATTTCAAATGGGTCATATGTTCCTCAATGGTCTTATTATACACTAGTATGTCATCAAAATAAAATACCATAAACTTTTTTATGAACGAAATAATAACATGGTTCATCAACATCATAAAATTACTTGGAGTATTGGTCATCCCGAATAGGATCACAACCCAAATATAAACCAAACTTTATTCTGAAAGTCGTTTTCCACTCATTACCCAATTTCATGTGAATTTGATGGTACATATTTTGAAGGTCAATCTTTGAGAAGACACTTGATACATCCAATTCATCCAACATGGCATCAATTCTAGTAATTAGATGTCTATACTTGACGATAATCTTATTTATGGTTCTATAATTTATGCACATTCTCCAAGTATTATCCTTTTTAAGAACAAGAATGACCTGTATAGAACAAGGACTTAAACTCTGTCTGATCAACTCCTTTTTAAGAAACTCTTCCACTTGACTTTGTGGATCCTTGGTCTCTTCCAGATTTCTCCTACAGGCCAGTCTATTTGGAATTTCTGAACCTGATACAAAATTAATTTGGTGCTCAATCCTACTCAAGGGTGGTAATCCCTTAGGCATCCTCTCTAAAAATAGATCAACATAGTCCTGCAAAAGAGAAAAAAATACTATGCAAAGTGCTAGTATTTTGGTTAGCATGTAACAAAAGTTTGGTTTTGACAAGGCACGCTAAAAAGTGTTCCTCATCCACACCCTTGAGACACTTTCTTGGCTTAGCTATCATACACTTGTTCTTATTGTTCTTATCCAAGTCACCTCCATTTATTGTTAAAATGGTGGAATTTGCACCTTCACCCATTTTCTATTCTACCCTTATCCTTTCTCAAATCTACATCATATCCCTATAGTCCTCACTCACTTGGAAGGGAGTGAGAGGTGTGACCATAAATTTCTTTCCCTCAATTAAAAATGAATACTTGTTGAACCTCCCATGGTGTAAAACATCTTTATAAAATTTCCACGGTCTTCCCAATAATACATGACAAGCTAACATAGGCACAACATCACAAATCAATTCCTTATTGTACTTGCCCACACTAAACCAGATATTTGCTTGTTTGATGACTTTCATATCACCACTCTCATTGAGACATTGTAATTTGTAAGGTTTGGAATGCTTTATTGTTGGTATTTTCATATGCTTTACTAAAGAACTACTCCGCACATTAGTGCAATTCCCACTATTGATAATCAAAGAATACACCTTATCTTAGATTTTGTACCTAGCATCAACTAGATTCTCCCTTTGATAAAGTTCTTCTTTCTTAATGAATCCTATAATCAGCTTCACAATACATGGAAGAATGGTTTTCACCCTCAATTCTCCATCATCATCAAGAAAGGGTCTTTCTTTCTCACGGAAACAAACAAAATTCACCCTCTCATCCAATCTCTCTTCCTCATCCCTCGAAGCATCTCCCTCTTTCTCCCTTTTATCTCCCATATTCTCTCTCTTTTCATCACCATCTTCTTCAACCTCCATTCTAAACCTATATTGGGGTGCAATAATCATCCTTCTATTGGTACATTCACTAGCAATATGCCCCTTTCTTAAAATCAAAAGCATTAGATGGTAGAAGGTTGAGGAAAGTTAGGTTTGATATAGATACCTCCTTATGTATTCTCACTTGCTTTGGAATTGTAATCAAGCTTGACTTGAGTATCTTGACCAACACCCTTAGATTTACCTTTAGAAACCGTCGTCTTTTAATTATCTTTATTCTTGTCCCATGCGGAAGTGGAAGAAGTCTTGGCCTTGAAAGATTTTTCTTTTTCAATTCCACTTCTACATTTGAGGCATCATTAAAGGCCTCTTTGAGAGTATTATAGTGTTTAAGCTTCAAAGGTCTCAAAATATCATGCCTCAAATTTTCCACAAATTGAATCACCATACATTCCAAGTTGTCTTCAAGTTTTGACTTCATTTGCAAGTTTTAAAACTCATTGTAATATTCCTCCACACTTTTAGAACCTTGGATCAACATATACACCTTCTTGATCATTTCTTAGTAGTAGTTTCAGGTCAAGTACCTCATCTCCATAAGTTTAATCTCCATAAGTGTAATCAATTCTAGCCACGTAGGTAACTCGTAGTTGTGATGACTCTTTCTTTCTTGCCTATTGGACTCCCACCAAGTGGATGCATATCCTTTAAATTATATGAGACTATACTTTTCCTTCAACATCTCTGAGATATTATTTGTTAGAAAGATCTACTAACTTTGAATTTTCCATTCCAATAACTCATCGGGGTCACTACTTTTGTTGAACTTAAGAAGTGTAACCTTGATGGTATTTAAGCCTTGATCTTGTATAATTCCTTTCCCCAAATGTATTACTCTATTTCCCATCCTATCATCCCTCTATCCCATTCTATATCCTATATTTCCCATTCTATATCCTTTATTCCCATATTCTTAAACACCTATACCTTGGTCCCACCTCAACTTCCGAGGCCATACTTTTTCCCTTGGAGACCCATAACTACCTTTACCTTTATGATCCTAAAATTCATCATTATTAAACTCATCATTCATTTTATCATAGAGTGGATTTTGGTATTGGTAGTCTTGGTATGACATTTGTGGTGCAATTTATGGGGGTGATATATGGGAACCATATAAGGATACATTTGATGTATTTTGGAGTGGAGATTGGTATTGAATATTGTTTTCCACAAAAGATTTATTCTTTTGTGGTGGATTATAGGGTTATAGTTTAGGATATGGTGTAAGTTGCCTTGGAAAATTTGGCGTGTTGTTTGTTTGGAATGTAGGTTGTTTGAAGTTTTGAGTTTGATTTGGTAGAGGGTAACATAACTTGTGATCTTGCCCTGAAGTAATGGTGGGATTGTACCAACACCCTCCTTATTCCATCATCTTGTATTTGAATTGTTTCTCTCTCTCCGTGTAATGCCCCACACTTCTCCTAGTTCAAATTCGTCTCTAGACCATAAAAAATATTGCTTCAAATATGAATATATTTTATTTCATATGAAATTTTTAAGATTTTAACTTTTTATCACATGGGAAATTGAATAAACCTTCCATCGATACCAAATTTGCCCAAATCTGACACCCGAGCAAAGAGTTAGAGCCATTTTAGTAAGACAACGTACCACCTGGTACTTTAGCGCGTTGTGGAGTCAGCCAAAGTGACATTTATCAAAAACCAGTGAGCCTCCGTGATGTTGGTGCATCGTTCCAAGGCTCAATTTTAGAATTGTCAATTTCTAGTGCACTAACGAGATTACACCGCGTCACGTGCCTTTCTAATTTGCAACCAAGGTGGAAACGCAATTTTCACCGTATCGCGCCACCAATTAATTTCCCAATTGTCCAGTTTCCAGTGAGCTGGCACGATTTCACCACGTCACGCCAGTATAAAAAATTGGGATTTTCAGATTTCGTTATTTAATTTCAAGGGCCAATTGGTAATTTCTTATAGCCCCTAATAAGCCTATACATGGGATTTAAACCCTTAATAGCCAAAATTGCTCATTTATTTTCACTATTCTTCAAGAACAAAAGCATTCTCTCTCAAAAAAAGAAAATCCTAGCCCCCAAGTTTCAAAAGCAATCTCAAGAATCCTCCAAGAGTCTTCAAGAACTTCAAGAATCTAGATTTCCAGGTATGTTAGATGTTGATTCTTGATTTTCTTCCACCCAAAAAGTTGTAGAATCATTTTCTAAATTCAAAGATTATATATTTATGAGTTTTCATGATTCATGTGAATTGAAATTGAAATTCATGTTGTTATTGAGTTTTAATTCATATTTTGTTTACAAAGTTCCAAGTTTTGATCCTAGTATGTGATATTTATGTGATGTTCATTATAAAACCCTTCAAGATGTATGTTGATTGATGTAACCATGTTAATTAGGTGTATTGAATGAAGTATTCTCCCCATATGTTTGATTAATGCTTATGTGAAGGAAATAGAGTCATTTTAGTATGTTCACAAGAAATCCCCAATTGTGTATAAGTTAATGCATGCCAAGTGTTTGTTGAAAAGCCTTAGTGAATAAATTATGATATGTTGCATGCATTACTACTCATGTGCATTCCTTATTAATGAAATATGAGATAATAGTATCCACTCCCTATACATTTACATGTTTAAGACTTTTAAGTGCTTGAAGAGATGCTTCATTGATTGTGTTGTGAATGATAGCCTATTGCCAATGTTATGTATGAGTTGTCCTGTCTTATATTTTTTTTGTTATCGAGTCCTGGGGGTATTTATACCCAAAAAATTAGTTGCTTGTCTAGAGCTAGTATCAGTTTCATGATAATCTCCGTCACGCCATGATTAGTATTACTCTCAAACTGTCCAAGAACTTTGGAAATCTCAGTAATCTCAGTATCAATAGCATTCTAGCTTTAGTTCAGTAATCAATTCAAAACCCAGAACTATTTCATTAGTTAATGGAACTCAGTGAACTTAGCTTATAGCTCAGTTAATAAGTACGATCAGTAAGTACAGTCTAAGAATTAGTTAAGAGTCTTTCAGTTGGGAGTAAAATTCAGCACCGAGAGAGCCTACGGATGGGGGCTTACCCGTTAGATATGACTGAGATCCTTAGAAGTAATGCATAAGTTTTAGAACTACATATCCAATGTAGGTATGAGATATCACCCATTCAAAAGGACTGACAAATTCAGGGATCAACTGTTAGGTAGGACTGATCCCAGGGGTCACCCGTTAGATAGGACTAACTCCACAAAAGTTGTCTTTACTTGTGGTACGGTTGGGGTTACAGGTTGGACCCCAAACATAGCTAGAAGGGTTATGTCAGTTAGATGACTACCTCCCACAGTCTCAGCTTCAGAATCAATCTCAGTAAAAGAACTAAGCTCAATAGCATAGATTCAAGACTATTAGATACGTCCACTCAATAGTATTATCAAGAGATCACCCGCTAGATAAGACTGATCTCAGATTTAGTCAAGTAGTATTAGTATCAGTACCATTACATTTAGAGACCACCCGCTAGATAGGACTGATCTCAGATTCAGTTAATTATCTTCATTATCAGTATATTCGGAGATCACCCACTAGATAAGACTGATCTCAACCTCAGCCAATCAGATATCAGTATCAGTAGACTCAGTAATCAAAAATTCAGTTATTAGAACTCAGTATTCTATGTTACTATGATTTCAATTATACTTTATGCACTCATGCATGTATCCTCATTCAGTAGTCTCATGATATTTAGTTAGTATTGTTCATACATGTAATCCATTGTATTCAGCCTTACCTCATCTAGCATACCAGTACATTCCCACATACTGACGCGTAATTTTCTCTTGCGCTATGTTGTCTTATACCATAGGTTCAGAAGCACGGGATCTAGAGCACCCTTAGCAGTTCAGATTCAGCCAACAAAAGTTGACTTAGCAGTGAGTCCTCATCATTCGAGGATGTTCCTTATTTTATTATTACATTAGATTTACCATTTTTGTAAATGGAGTTATTTAGGGGATTGTACCATCAACTCCACAGTTTAGACAGTTTAGAGGCTTTTTCAGACTAGATGTTCAGATAGTTGCATTATTATTCAGTTTTTTGATTGTATTTCAGTTTTTGAACCTTATGGCAAGTTTTCCGGCCTGTTTTCTGCATTTTTATAGTTTATTATTAAGTTCTCGGCTATATATATCAGTCAAGGATTAGCTAATGGTCCTTCGGGATTATGAGCACCGTGTAGCATTCGGGGTACCAGACTCAGGGTGTTGCACTCTGCCTGTACCAACCTTTCCTCCATACCTCCCAATCTTTCATTTATTTACACTAATTATTTGGTGAGGTGGGTGACGACCTCCAAGATATGGTTGGAGCCTTCCCCACTTGGATTTTCATTTGACATGGTACCTACAAAACATAACAAATAATATTAGTAGAAAAAGCCTCACGTCACTCGTATGTAAGCTCTCAACTCACCTCCTAAAGTGTCATATCAAAATTTATAGTAAACTAGCTTGGCTCAATCCATTAAAGATTATCTATCCTTTATGGTGGAGTGGATTCTTGTTACTCTTGAAAGAAGAACGACTCGATTGAATTCCAAAGGACATGAATCAAAAAGTTTATCAACGAATTAAGATCAAAAGCTAAAAAAAAGCACGAAAAAAATTGGACTAAAAAAAAGTAACAAAAATAGAAAATTACTTATGTTGCTTAATTTGAGGAATCAAAGAAAGAATTTGATGAATTAAAGCTAGTTAACAAGTAATAAAATATTTTAATTACTCATTAAATAGTTGAGAAATCGAAGAAAGAAAGTGTAGAAAAAAGAACCACGAAATTTTAAGACTTAGTTTTCTTTGTTTTGGGACCCCATAAAATGACTAAGCGTTGAAATGTGAGCTAAACTAGCTCTCTAAAGTTGCGACCCATACATTGTATAGGCATTGATTTTTTGTTGCCCCTGCTTTCTGCTGACGTGGAAGGTTGTTGGATGATACATCAGTAGTCAACTATTGATTGCTGATGTGGCAGACACGTGGAATTTAATAAGATTTTCTTTTTATTTTTTTTTCAAAATTCAAAAAATAGCCCTACTAACACTTTGATCACTTTAATCTTACTTTTTTTAAATCAAAGTATATTTTTCTATCCTCTGCTCCTCCAAGAACAAGATGAATAAACTCAAGAACACCAACAAAACCCCCAATATTCACAACATCATATTTTCTTCAACTCCAAATTTGACGAAATTTTCACCCACATATTCCTTTCAACGCCACGAACAAACCCCACTAATATTTGGCCTTCAACATCAAGCCATAAATCCACCTTTCATAATCCATAAAGTTTCAAAAGATTCAAACCTTTAATGGTAACTTCAATTCAACACCTAAAATCACACGACATTTAAGATTTAGGCTCAAAAACCACTAGACAATCAAGATCTAGTGTAAAAAACAACAAATTAGAACAAAAAAAATTTGGATTTTTTTGGAAGACTTTTTGATTTTTTTTTTTTTTTGGATTTTTGTAGAGATCCAAATCTCAAAATTAAGATTTATGAAAACAAACCTTAATCTAGGATCTAGATGCCAAAATGATAAGGATCAAAGATAAGAAGTGGGGGTGTGCAAAAAATGAATTAGCAATAAACCAAATCAAAAAAATCGCTATTGGTTTATCGTTATCGAGTTATAGGGTTAATGGGTTTTAAATTGTTTTAGAAATGTTTTTATTGGGATATCAGTTCGGTTTTTGGTTTTGAGGTTTTGATTAATGGTTTAATCAATAACCCAAAAAGATTATATTAAAATTATATTTTTGTCCCTATTTATATAATAGTGACTTTATATTTTAAATACATAACCCTATTATTTTTTGCATTTTATAGTTATTGTATTAGTATTATTTATTTCTTTATAAACTTGTTGGCTTATCACATTCAACCCATTAATATAAACTATGAACACATATTGATTTTCTTCTTTGAGAGATTGTTATCGATTGTTACCACATTCAAGATCGCTACTTAACAAAAGAAAAAATAGATTTATTTTAGTAATAATATATTTGAATTTGCTTCTACATGTACTTTGTGTAGGCTTTTATGTGTGAAGTTAGTATATATATATATAATATCTAATATATTAAAAGTATGAACACCATTATAAAAGTGATTTTGAACTTTTTGTCCTTCATTAAAAGACTCTTGTTTAGACAAAACTGTCTTTTCACTATTTTTAATTTATTATTTAATTATTTTTTATTATATTAACTAGACTTTCTAAAATATATGGTAAGAGAATTAATTAATATTTTCCTTTCTACTAGAATACCTAAAGTATACGGGACTCCTAAAATATATGATAGGAGAATTAATTAATATTTTTCTAAATAGGCTCTATTAAGAAAATACTTCTATAAATATTGAGATTTACGTTAAACCAAAGAACAAATCGGTTTGCCTATTAGGAGAATATGATTGATGCTCATCTAATTTGATTCGATTGCATGTCTTCTAACCCTCAACTTCTTCGTTGTTTTTGTCACTATAATAGAATTCAACATGTGTTTATATATATATCTTCTTTGTTTTAATTCAAAAACATTCTTTAGGGTCAAAATTTTTGCTCAGACAAGAATTAGTTGGATCAAAATCGAACCTTTGTAATCACTGTTATATTTTTTTTAATAGTTTACAGGTCGAAGATGAATCTCGGTTGCCTTTGAAGAATTTTTTGTGTAAAGGTTATGTTTAATTGTATTGTTTTGATATATTTATCATCTTATTATTTTAGTTTAATTTATAGATGCTAGATGAATGTGGGTCTACTTTAATTTTCTTTAGATAAAGATTAGGTTTAATTGTATTATCGTAATATCTCTATTAGTTTGTTATTTTATGGTACTTTACCATTCGTAGATGAATCTCGATCGGCTTTTAGAAATTTTTTTGTGTAAAATTTAAGTTTAATTGTATTGTTTAGATATCACTTTTATGGTATTATTTTGTTGCAGTTTACAAGTAATAGATAAGTGTTGGTAGTCGAGGAATTTTTTATTTAAAGGTTAGGTTTAGTTGTATTATTTTGATATCTATATTATCGTATTATTTTGTTATTGTTTACAAGTGGTAAATGAGTCTCGGACAACTTTGAGAAAATTTTTGTGTAAGGATTAGATTTAATTATATTATTTGGATGTCTCTATCACTTTATTGTTTTGTTGCAATTTACTGATGGTAGATGAATTTCAATTGACTTTTAAAAATATTTTTGGTAAAGATTAGGTTTAATAAATAAATTCTCCATCTTTAAATACTCAAATGATATTAAATTTAATTATTATATCCATCTTTATTATTTAAACAAATATCTTATTTAGTGTAATGTTTGAACACATTAAAGTGAGGGACACGCGCAAGGCGCGTACACATAAACTAGTATATATATATATATATATATATATATATATATATAAGCATATGAAAATAAGAAGAGAAGGTGAAAAAAATAAAATAAACATTTTCTTATTGGTTAAACCGATAAATTGAAGTGTTAAGGTCCAAAATTTATAAACCAAAAACTGATAACAAATATCTTATTGGTTTGGTTGTCATTTAAGCATGTTGACAAATCAAATACCAATTACCCAAACTGAACCGACTGATTTTCACCCCTAATAAAAAGAAAAATAAGAAAGAAAATATATAAAGGTTAATACTCAAGCTATTTAAATCATGGGCGACAAGGGACTAAAACTCTCACCTCCTAACTGATTTTAACAACTTAAAATCAACCCAACTTAACAAATCAAAGAAAAATCAAATTAACCAGAAATGGATGACCTTCCATTAATCAAGCAAATAAGTTCACTAACAATTTTGAGAGTTCACCAAGACTAAGTACTCACTAATTACTCACTAACTACTCACTAATAAGAAACCACAAATTTCAAACAATATGCACCAAAAACTCCCATGCAAAATAAGAAAATGTCCTATTTATACTAATAAAATAAAATGATAATATGTTTTTATAAATATACCCTTCATGAAACAGGGGATTTGTTTGGCTCTCTTCTCTTTTGTGAATCTTTGAATTCAAGAAGTGGCTATTTGCTCACTTAGGCCCTTATCTTCTCCTTCTTCACATTGATTCACCTTCTGTATATTTAATGTCTTCCTTTGATACCCTTCAAGTTCCTCTAAAACCTTTTTACTCGAAAAGATGGTTTGACAATCTTGAAGTTTTTTTGCTCTACTACGAGTGAATGGTTCTTAAGGATCCATGTTAGTATCTGTATATGAGATAGGAAAATAACTTATATGATTTGAACATGGAATACATAACATGATAAATAGTGTAAGACCAAGTAATGAACATATGTTGTAAAATGAATAAATCATTGAATACAAGGTCGTGTAAGAATTTGAATCTGAATTCTACGCTGTGGACTATGGGAGTTACTATTAATAGGCATACATGAACTAACTGGGGCCCAACCTATAAACTCAGCTGGAAGGGTGTACAGTACCTTGCCAAAGGTACGAACACTGACTGGCGTGGATCTACTAAACTGATGTCCTAAATGACTAAGGTGCCAAGATTGATATGAGGGGTGACCCTTTCGAACCTATGGTTGATTCATAGTTATGGGACTTAGGGAATTCTACTAAAGGTCTCAGCCTAACTGACGGATGAACCTTCACATCCCACATTTTCTCGGCGCTAAGTAATACTCCCAACTGAATGACACTATTAATTGAAATGCTCGTTAATGGTGATAATTTGATAATTAAAATAAATCCACTCTCTAAAAGAATTCAAAATATGAAACTAGGGAATATAACATCCAATAGTGTATGCATGAAATTCTAGGTCATCAAGTGTGCAACTATTATGTCAATTTCATTAACTGATCGAATTAATAAAATTCAATGGCTTGGGTCCAACAATCATAGATTTCTCAATATAACTAGGATTTAGGTCATGGTTAAATAATAATACTGGAATTTATGCTAGTACAGGTATTACAGCTCAGTGACACCAAAAGACTGAGATAACAATGAATCTACCAATATCTATAACCCTAAGTTATGAAAGAAAAATTATACTAGAGAATTGGTTAGGGATCAATTGGTGAAAGTAAGCCCACTGATGAAATATTAAATACCTGGTTATGTGAGCCCTGAAGAATTCTTTAGAGTTGGATGTCTAAGAAAGATGGACCCTAACTCTGCCTTTGAAAACAAATTGCATTTTTTCTCTTTCAAAACTAGCATCAGATGATAATCCAAATAATGAGAGCTTAGGGTCATATAAACCCAAACAATGACCCTTTATATTCCACAAAATGACATATTTTTAATGTTACGAGAGTGGGAAAAGACCGATATCCCTCTTCAAATTTTATAACTGGAAACTACGGGAAGGGGCACACAAGAAATTTCCACAATCGCTTGAATAACCTACGATCATAGGTTGAACTTGTGGCTGAGAAATTTATGTGAGCTCTTTGAACATGACTAGATGGGCACTGGAATGATTGTCTTCCTTGTTTTATATGTTTGCTGGTTAAATCAAAGGCATTTGTAGGACACACAATCGTGCTTGGGGATAGTGGTTCCCTCTTATGGTACGAGGGTAAACTTTATCATCTTTCAAAAATTGGGTTATCTCAATAAAATGAGACCATTGTATGTTCATACAATGTAACCACGATTGTGGTTGGTCACATGGCATCTCGCTGCAGAGTAGTGCTTTACTAAAAAGTCCATAATTTTCTAATCCGGTATCGAATTAAGGCAAAACTTACTGAGTTGGAAAAAATAATTAAAATATCTATCATTTGGTGGGTCTAGGACTCAAATATACATTTGAATTTGGAATTTATGCTTGTTTGAAGATGATCACTTCTTTAGGAATTGATCGGTAAGAGAGGTTTTGGCTTTGTTAAGGGCTATGGGTTATTATGGCCTTGGTTCATGGAAAAATTCCCTCTCATACTATTAAAACCTGATTTTTTTTACCCTACATTTACTTGAATCATGATTCTATCAAAGGTTTAAAATTTTTGGGGCATTACAATATCTCTCTCTTGGGGTCATTCGTCCCTTAATGGAAAATGATGAAGCTAGGAGGTTTTAGGGAAAAGAGCTTCAATTCTCACATTTTCTTCACCACTTCTCCTAATATTATTGGAATCTTTTTACACCATATGTACCTAGAATTCCTACACTGAATTTCTAGGAGCTGAACAATGACATGGTACTGAGTTAGTAACTAAAACATATACTGAATCAGACTCATAGGTGTGTTCTATGCAATGGAAAAATTTGGGTGATGTGAAATAGGAATAATTAATTATTTAATTTATAACCTCAATCTGGGATTGATTTTGAAGAAAAGAGGTAGGGATACTTGGTTCAGGTCTGCCTCTGCTTCCCAAGTAGCTCCATCAACTGACTGATTTCTCTAATGAACCTTTACTAAGGTAACCTCTTTATTCCTTAAACTACAAACCTGACGTTAAAGGATTTCAATAGTAACCTTTTTGTAAGAGAGACTATATTTCATGCTAAACCTTACCAAGGGCACAACTGATGTGGGTCACTAATGTACTTCTTCAGTAAGGAAACATGAAAGACTGGATGCGCTACTGCCAAGTCCATCGACAAATCTAACTCATAGGCTACTTTTCCAAAACAACCTATGATATCATAAGAACCATTGAAGTGGAGACTAGATTTCCTTTATTTCTGAACATTTTGTCCCCTTTCATAGGTGAAACTTTCAAGTAGACCAAATTACCAATGTCAAATTAAGTTCCTTCTTTCTCACATTTGTGTAGGACTTGTAATGACTCTGAGCCATTCTCAACCTCTTTTTAATCAGATGAACTATCTTTATAGACTCATAGACTAAGTTTGTTCCTATTTATGTAGCTTTACCAAATTTGAACCTACTAATATAAGAATTACACCTTCTCCCATAAAGTGCCTCAAATGGGGCCATTCGAATAGTAGAGTGATAGATTTCATTGTACACAAACTCAATCAAAGGTAGATGATCATCCCAACTATTCTTGAAATTTATCATGGATTCTCTCAATATGTCCTCTAAGGTCTAAATAGCCCCTTTTGCCTGACCATCTATCTATGGGTAAAAGGCGATACTAAGATAAACTTGGGTACCAAGACCCTTCTGTAATGCATTCCAAAATTGAGACGTAAACTTAGTACCTCTATCACCAAATTCTTCAAGAAGAGTTTAGCATAGTTCTTAGGCATTCGGTCTATAATAACCCAAATAGAATTATGTTATTGATGAGTATGAGGCAACCCTATAATAAAGTCCATGTTTACTACCTACCACTTTTAAGTAGGAATACTGGTGTCCTAAATCATGCCACCAGGTCTCTAGTACTCAGCTTTAACCTGCTGGCAATTTGGGAACGTACCCACAATTTCTGCAATATTTTTTTCATACCATTCCTCCAGCAGACTTCCCATAGATCACAATGCATCTTTGTGTCTCCTGGGTGAATATTATAGTGAGAACCATGAGCGTGCACTAGAATTCACTATCTCAACTCATCTATATCTAAAGCACAAAGTCTGTCTTAATAGTAAAGAACATCATCTCCCTATTTGGAGAAATCATTAACCTTGTGACTCTGAATTGTTGCTTCCAATCTAAGAAAAATAGGATCACTGTCTTGATTTTTCTTAATCTGGACTACCAATGAGGATTTTGAACTATTTTAGACCAAAATACTACCTTTTTCTGAGTCAACCAATCGAACTCATAGCCTGACCAACCTATGAACCTTACGAGCTAGTTTTTTTCTTATTATCATCTACATTTGTTACACTCCCCATAGATAATCTGCTAAGAGTGTTGGCCACTATATTGGCCTAACCTGGATGGTAAAAAACACTCACATCATAATTCTTTAGCAATTCTATCCATCTTTTCTAAAGACTTAAATCTTTTTGAATGAACACATACTAGAGACTTTTGTGATCGGTGAACACATCAACATAAATCTTATAGAGGTAATACCTCTAAATCTTTACGGCAAAAACCATTGTTACCAAGTCTAGATCATGAGTTGGGTAGTTCTTCTGATAAGGTTTGAGCTTTCTAGAGGAATATGCTATAACTTTTCTCCACTACATTAACACAAAACCAAGTCCAACCCCAAAATTATCACAATACACATTAAGACCATCGGAGCACTTGGGCAGAGTTAAAACTAGATTTGTAGTGAGTCAAGTCTTCAACTCCTGAAAAATCTTCTCACAAAAATTGGACCACTAAAATTTGAGTTTCTTATAAGTCAACATGGAAAAAGGATAAGCAATGAAGCAAAATCTCACAACAATCCATCTGCAGTAACCGACTAAGCCGAACAAACTCCTGATATCTATTGGAGAGCTAAGTTTAGGCCAATTTCTTACTACCTTGGTCTTCTGAGGATCAACCTGAATGCCTTCTCCAAAAATAATATGACCAAGAAATGTTGTTGGCTTCAACTAGAACTCACACTTATTGTACATGGCAAATAGTTGGCAATCCTTAAAATCTTGCAAGACAATCCTCAAATAATTTATGTGCTTATCCTCACTATGAGAATAAATGAGGATGTCATTTATCAAAACTTTAAAGAACAAGTCAAAGTAATACTTGAACACCCTATTCATCAGGTCTATACAGGATGCATAAGCATTCGTCAGTCCAAAAGACATAACAACAAATTCAAAGTGACCATAACGAGTTTTGAAGGTTGTCTTTGGAATATCACGTTCTCCGACTCTGAGCTGATGAAAACCCGACCTACGGTCTATCTTAGAGAAGTAACTAGAACACTAACGTTGGTCGAACAAGTCATCAATCATGAGGATTGGATACTTATTTTGGATTTCGACCTTTTTCAACTGAGAGTAGTCGATGCACATTCTAAGAAAATCATCTTTCTTGAAAGAACCAGCTAATCCCATGGGGAGACACTAGGACTGATAAAACCATTTTGTAGAAGGTGTTTCAATTATTTCTTCAAATCTTTATGCTTGGATAAAGTCATTCTATATGGTGGAATTGAAATAGTTTAGGTATCTCGAAGGAGAGCTATTCTTAAGTCAATTTGCCTTTTAGGGGAAACTACGGGTAGGTGTTCTAGAAATATTTTTACAAATTTATTTACCATTATAAATTACCCAAGATTTGGGGTTTTGTATGTTGAATTCTTAACCTGGAAAAGATGATAAATACACCCTTTGGACATTAACTTTCTAGCCTTAAGGTAAGAGATAAATTAACCCATAGGCATTGTGGTACTAGCTCTCCATTCTAAAACTAGTTCATTCAAAAATTGGAATTAGACTACTATTTTCCTAAATCAATATAGCAATAGCAAGGTTGTAGCCAATCCATACCAAGCATGACATACAAATCCACCATACTAATTGCTTGAGATCAAATGAGGTGACTTTCTGGAAAACTATAACTGGACAATTTCTGTATACCTAGTTAGCTATGATTGAATCACCAATTATAGTAGAGACTGTGAGAGGTTCTAAAAAACTTTTAGGATTGACACCAAAAAATACTGCTATATAGGGAATGATGAAGGAAAATGTACCTCTAGGGTCTAATAATGCATAAACATAAATATGGAAAACCTATAACATACCCATGACTCTATCAGGAGAACCCTCTTTATCCTATCGAGTCTAAAGGGCATAGAACCTATACTGATGATGTCCACCAACTACACTATATTAGGCACCCTACTGAACAAGATGACCTATGGGAGCAGTTGAAGAATTAGATTGGATTTACTGACGGGCATCTCTAATTTTTTGAGAAACCACTAGGCATACACTAAGCCTATGGCCTAGCCTGCCATATCTAGAGGAACCATCACTACTTGATATACAATCACCCCTATGGTTCGCACCATAATTTTTGCATACTAGGTTGGTACAGACACTGTTTACACTACCTTAAGACTTAGAGTGTGATGACCTATCATGATGATCCTGCCTAAACTTTATCACTAGGGAACTAGAATAAAAGAGGATGGAACTAAATATTTCTAGAAAAATTGAGAATAATTTCCACCATCTGACCTCTACTAAGAGAAATTGGGAAGGAAGCAAAGGGATTTGAGTTCTAAAAAGGTTTGAGAATTGGTCTTTATCTACACTAAATTTTGAGGACATGACTTTTTCAAATTAGGTGCTCCTTTGAAAGGACGAAGGCCACAGGTCTTATAAAAAGCATTATGGAAACATATGCACACAAGGATAAGTTTTTAAAGGAGTGAGAAGAGGTTGATTTTAATTTTTTAGGGTGTCACCTTTCCTTTTAGGGTTAGACAAATTTTTGACACTAAGACAGAAAAAATGACTTTTTTTCTGTCAGAACAAAAGAATGCACATTCACGATACTAACCTAAGAGATAAGACCAGGTCCCTCTCTTTCTTGAGTGAATCCTCAAATTTATGCATATCACATAATTCATCCTCCAAAGTTATACCTATGCATGTATACCTACAAAGGTATGATACTAAGTTAGACCAAAAAGTACATACTTTATCAAGGATACCTGTTTCCTAATCATAGCCAATTTTAGGGAGATAAACTAATTCATCTAGTAGGTCAGGTTATTTTGATCAACCCCAGCCTCAAACTGTTTTTCAAAAATTATTCTTTGTGAACATCCTAGTAAAGATGTTTGTTATGTGATATTCATCTTTGCAAAACTTCATGAAAGTATCTCCTTTTCTTAATTTTGTCTCTCAGAAAATATCTTCTTTTCTTAATATTGTCTCTCAGAAAATAATGTCTCATATCAATATTGTTGGTCCTCTGATGCTGCACTAGATTCTTAGCCATGTTAAGAGCACTTTTGTTGTCACATATTAGAGGGATAGTATTTGAGATAATCCTAAATCCTTCGGTTGATATAACAAGAAGCTGTAGCCACATACTCAGCTTCAGCACTAGATAAAGCAACTGAATTCTACTTCTTAGAACCCCAAGAAATTAAGAAAGAACCCAAAAAATGAGCTATTCCTGAGGTGTTTTTTCTATCCACCAGATATCAAGCATAATCAGCCAGCATCAGTATATCCCATTAGATCAAAACTATCTCCAGAAGGATAGTATATGACCAGGTCCTTTGTGCCTTTTAGATATCTATGAATTCTTTAGGACAAGCCTGAAATCTTGCATGCATTCCCACACTAAACACAACATCTGGCCTACTTACATTGAGATATAGTTAGGATCTAATGATCCCTCTAAACATGTTTTTATTAATTGAGGGACAAAATTCATCATTATCCATCTTGGAAATGGTTCTAATTGGAGTTTCAATTGGCTTGGCATCTCCCATATTTTATTTCTTCAAGAGTTCTTTGATATACTTCTCCTGACAGATCATTTTTGCTTTAGAAGTTTGCTTCATATGCAAGCCTAGGAAGAAACTTAGTTCACCCATTATGCTCATTTCAAATTCACTCCCCATTAGCTTAGCAAACTCTTCTCATAGGGATTCATAAGTAGCTCCAAAGATTATGTCATCAACATATATCTAAACAATCAGTAAGCTGCTACCTCTAGACTTTAAAAAGAAAGTATTATCAATTCTCCCTCTTTTAAAGACATTTTCTAGAACAAAATTTAAAATTCTTTCATACCAAGCCCTAGATTTTTACTTCAACCTATAGAGAGCTTTGTCCAATTTGAGCATATGATGAGGAAAATTTGCATTTTCAAAACCTGGAGGTTATTTGACATAGACTTATTTCTTTAGGTTTCCATTTATAAAAGCACTTTTGATATCCATTTGGAAGAGTCTAAACCCTATACAGACAACAAAAACAATAAGAATCCTGATAGCCTCTATCCTTGCTATAGGGGAAAATGTCTTATCATAATCAATTCCTTCCTCCTAGTTATAGCCTTGAACAACCAACCTTGCTTTATTTTTGTTGATAGTTCCATGTTCATCCTGTGTCTTTCTGTACACCCATTTAGTCTCAATAATTATTCTGTAAATAGGTCTGGGGAGCAGGTGCAAAACCTTACTTTCAAATTATAGAAGCTTTTCCTATATTGCATTTATCTATTTAGCATCTTTCGTAGCTTTTTTTTACATTTATAGGCTCTACTTAGGATAGGAATGCCGAGAAAGCCATGAAATTTCTTACTTGAGCTTTTGTTTGGACTCCTGATTCCAAAGGAGTAGTCAAATTCTCAAGGGAGTGAGAGGATTTGTGCCTCCAGTTTGACCTTCTGAGATGAGTTCCACTAGAACCAAGTGTTGATATTCTTCTACTAGAGAAAGGGTCTATAACTGAGATCCTGGATCACCATCATCTTCATCATTCCTAATTGCATCATTTAGTTATTGACCATCATCTTCATTAATATTATCCCTTTGAATAGGAATGAATTCTTTAATATCAGAATCTTTATCATCACCTAAATTCATTAACTTTCTTGATTCATCAAAGACTACATGAACAGTTTCTTCAACACAATGAGTTGTTTTTTTGAAAACTCTGTATGTTTGCTTGTTGAAGAATAGCCAACAAATACTACTTTATCACTTTTGGAATCAAACTGTCCTAGATCATTCTTCCTATTATTTAGAACAAAGCATTTACATCCAAAAGGTCAGAAGTAGTCAAGCTTAGGTTTTCTATTGAACACAAGCTCATAAGGGGTCTTGTTCCAGAGTGATCTAATCAAGCACAGATTTGTCACATAGCAAGAATATTTACATCTTTAGCCCTGAAGTTATTTAAAAGCCCAGTGTCATTCAATATTTTCCTGGCAATCTTTATTAGGGTTATGTTCTTCCTTTCAACAACTCCATTTTGTTGAGGAGCCCTTAGGGAATAGAATTTATGATTAATTCCATTTTAAGCATAAAATCTTGCAACTTGGGAGTTCTCAATTTCAGTTCCATGATCAGATCTAAATTTAACAATCTTAAAGTTCAGCTTCATTTGAATTTGCTTGACAAAGGTAACCAGAACCTCATAGGTTTCGTCCTTAGTTCTCAAGAACTTTATCCAAATGAACCTGGAGTAGTCATCCATAATAACAAACACATACTTCTTTCCTCCTCTATTTTGGACTTTAACAGGTCCACATAGATCCATATGTAGCATCCCAAGGGGTTTAGAAGTACACACCTTCTTCTTTAGCTTAAAAGGCGACTTGTTTTTTTCCCCTTAACACAAGCATTACAGACCTTGTTGTTTGGAAATTTCAGTTTTGGCGTGCCACATACTAGGTCCTTTGAAATCAACTTGTTTAGCAAATAGGAACTTACATATCTCAACCTTCTGTTCCATAAATCAATTTCTTCACTTTGAACACTTAAGCACGTTAATTCCCCATCAGCCACAGACTCTAAATCAGCCACATACATATTTTTTATCCTCCTGGCTTTGAAAATAATTCTCCCGGGTTTCAAGCTTGATATAGTACATCTATCAGATGAGAATTTGACCTTATTACCTTTGTCACAGGTTTGAGAAACACTTACAAGACTATACTTGAGGCCATTCACATACTATATATTTTCTACTGCTTGATTAGGTGATTTTCCAATCTTTCCAATGCCATGAATATAGCCCTTTTTACCATTTCCAAAAGAAACAGCTCCACCTTGAAGTGTCTTGAAAGAAAGAAAGCAATCAGTCGTCCCATTCATATGCTTTGAGCATCTACTATTCATGAACCAGTTCTGACTATATTTCCTTCCTCATACCTATAAGCATAGTGATTTGTCAGATTTAGGACCCCACTTTAGTTTGAGTTCCCAATAGAAAGACAAAGATGTGATCAAATCTTTTGTGGCCCATCTAGGTAGAGAGTTCTTTATATTTTTTAAGGGTATGGAACTCTTAGGATAATAATTCTCCTGCTGGATGTATTTACGACTGCTCATTGTAGCTCTAAGTCAATGCTGATAGTTTTCCATCAAGTTCCCATCTCTTCCATAATGAGTATATAGAGGTTTGTGGACCCTGTGTTTAACACCATGGACAGCTTTTCCTTGAGACCCAAGTGACTGGGTTTTATTCTAATATCCAAGTCCTTTACCATTATTGACACCCTAACCAGTTAAATTAGAAAGTATTTGAGAGGATGTGGTCTATTTTAGTGATTTGTTAAGTTCTTCCCTTATATGGACCAGGTCCCTTTATAATTTTTCTTTCTTATGGAGTGCATTCATAAGATGCTTTGGATAATCCCTTAAATTTTCTTCAAGCTCAATTTAAAGCCTTGAGGCTTGTTTCTTCCCTTTACGATCAGAATTGTCCACTTTCTTCAGTTGATTCATTAAACTCAGATTTTTAGATTTCAACATAGTAAACCGTTCCTCTATTTCAGATATCAGAAGAGTTACAGAAATTAAATCAAGCTCTTGACTTTTTTTACTTTCTTTTCTAACACATTCTTTTCAACGGTCAGTTTACACACAGAATCAATCAACACATTTTCAAGTTTCTTTATCTTCCTAGCAGAGTAGTTATCTAAGTTTTCCTTAATATCAAAGAGAGCTACCTTATTTTTTCTTCATTTTTAGTGTTTTCCATAAGCGAAAATAAGGAATCATAGATAAATTTACTATCTTCCACATCTAGCATAGACACAACTTCAGACTTCTCATCTTCATTAAATTTATTGGAGGAATCTCCCCAGACTTTTAGGGACTACTTCACTACATAATTAGTCTCAGCCGTTTTTCTTGATTTTAAAGTGTCCTGGTCCCTGTTCTTTCGTTTTTCACCTCCAATATTGAGATATTCTTGATAATCCATTTTTTGCATTGGACAGTCCTTAATGAAATGCTCTAGACTTCCACATCTGTGATAAACTTCAACTGTGCCTCCCTTTTGCTGCTACTTCCTCTTCTTTGAAATTGACCACTTTTCTTCATAGCTTTATCAATTCTTTTTTCCAAATAGGAAATATCAGTGTCTTCTTTTATTGAATCAAATATTGAACCCTTCAATGCCAGATATTTCTCGTTTTTCTTCCTTCTTCTCTCTCCCTTACTAGTGCTTGAGTTCATGAGTATTCAGATTACCAATAAGTTCATCCATTGTAAGAGTTTTCAAGTTTCTTGCCTCAGTGATAACATCCACTTTGCTTTCCCAGGATTTATAAAGAACATCTAAAATTTTCTCACCTATTTATAAAGAGGAATAACTTCTCCTAAGTAGTGTAACCCAGTGGTGATTAAGGAGAATCTAGTATGCATCTCTTGGATAGTTTTTCCTTCTTTCATGTTGAAGGATTCATACTGAGTAGTCAGCATATCAAATTTTGAATCCTTCACATCACTGCTTCCTTCATGATAATTCCTTAATCAATCCCATTTTTCCTTAACATTTTCACAAGTAGAAATCCTGTTATATTTATCAAGTCCTATGCCACAGACAAGAAATTTATTTTCCTTATCATTCTTCTCAACTTTGTTTCGATCTTCATCATCAAACACTGTCCTATTTTTGACAACCATCCTTGTTATGTATCCTTCTTTTACCTATCTAATAGGCACATGAGAGCTATCAAGTATTGCATCCATTATCTTACTATTCGCGGCTATAATGAAGTCATACATCCTGGTTTTCCAACACCGATAGTATTGCCTATTAAATCGGGGTGGTCTAGTAGTAGATTGCCTTTCTTCGAGATTAGGTGGAGCAAGCATGATCAATAAATCACTCTACATATGAATATATTGTAGTGACCTTGCTCTAATACCAATTGTTGAAATGTGGTGGGTTGAACCACACTACGAGGGATCAGGTCCCTTCAAGTCAGACACAGGCAATAAAATAGTAAAGTGGTAAGGAAAAAAAACTTCATTGGAAATTAAAGAACACAAAGATTTAACATGGAAACCTCCTTGGTAAAGGGAGGAAAAACACAGATTGTCCTCACAAAAACTCAATCATCCACTATAACGAAACTCATGATTAAAGACTTCATTAGAACCTAACTCTAGGCTCTACTAGTTTGCAGTAACTCTACTACAATCTCTCCTTGACAACTCTGTCAAAATCTCACATCAACATTGATTAACTCTAACCAATATCAAACTCAAGTAACTATATATAAGCACTCAACAAACACAAGAAAAGCATTACTATTATAACACAAGTAATTCAATTTCAGACCAAGACTTGACTCAAGGACAAACTCTCTCTCAGCATAGAAAAGTTTGATTCTTTAGCAATATTTTAGTTTTCATTGATTTCTCTCTGAATAATTAGATAAACTATGAATTAAGGAGCACTTTTTTCTATTTATAGCGGGATAATTATTAGGGTATAATTTCTATTGGGACAGGTGTCCTGACTGGTACACATCTCATCTGTGCAGTTTGTTACACTAACAGACAAAACTACATAGGATAGTGAGAACTGTATGTTTTCATGAAGACTTAGGGGGCTGGTCCTTTGTTATCAATTGATCATCATTAAATCAAGATATAGTAGGTTACTAGGTATGTATTCCTAAAAAGTACTTAGGCTAGTAATAAGTGATGATGAGCATGGCTTATTTTGTAAGTTCATGAAAATAAAGCCCTGGGTGTTCAAAGGTATAGAGTCCAAAGATGCTTTTATATTCTTGATAGATTGTCATAAATACCTGCATAAGATAAGTTTACTTGAGAGGTATAGTATAGAGTTTGTTTCTTTTCAGAATCACATGCCAAGCAATTGTGGTGATTATTTGTAAAGTGCAGGGCTTACTTACCTCTACTTACTCGGGCATAATTTCAGAATATGTTCTTGGAGAATTCTATTCCCCAAACTTATAATAATTAGAAGAAGAATAAGTTTTTAAGGTTAAGGTAGTATAACATATTTATGGCAGCCTATGAGACCAACTTTTATGCTCTATTCTATTATGCTCTACAATTGATCACCATAGTGAAGAAAAATATTATGTATTTCGTGAAAGGTCTAAACTCTGGGATTCAGTTGGCTACTTTGTCTGTTGTTGTGTCTGGTAAGTCTTTTTAGGATGTTGCTGAATTTGCCAAGAAAGCTGAATTGCTTGAAGAATATAGAGAGGTACAAGAAAAACAAAAAAGGCCTGGACCTCTTGCTAGTTTAGTGGTACTTTCTCAAAGGGTCATGGTTCTACTCAGCCTTACAATTCAGCCATTCCAGTGTCTCTAGGGGGCCCATCTGGTCCATTCATTAGCCTTCTTGAGCCAACACCTATACACCTTCATCTTCTTCAGCTCATAGGCCTACATTGGGATCAAATGCTTTGAGTGTGAGGGTGTAGACCACATTAGAAAGTATTGTCCTAACTTCCTGTCCGTGGGTCAATTGACATAGCAACCATTTTCTACTGCTCTAGTTGTGGCAGGTCGTAGTGGTAGAGGAATTAGTAGGGTTTTTCTATAGGGTGGGAATAGTGTCCATGCTAAGGGTCACAATCAGGTCAATCTATGTGGAGGACAATTTGGTAGGAACAAAGCTCAGGTAGTAGAGGTGGCTGATAGGATGGTGATAACCCACATCTTTATATAATTTTATGTCACGACCCAAACCAAAGCTTGGCCGTGACAAGTATCTCAAGTCCACCATAGACTAGAGACTACCCCCTTAACCCAACCTCAAAAGAACAATAATAATTAATAATAACATTGGAAAAGCCAATTAAATAGAAATAAAAGATTAATTGATAACTCTATGAAATCTACGATTCTAAAATATAGCCAGCCAACCGACGTCTGTTCACAATATCCTTTAAAACCAAAATACCAAATAAAGTCAGGACATGCCCCCAACTATGATCGAAACAATCCAAAATACTAAGTAATGAGGCTCACCACTTCACAGCAACTCAACGAACATGCTAATCCACCTAGCATTGCACAGGAGCAACAGAAGTGTCTTCGAACCCTACATCATGAAATGATGTAGTGTCCTAGGATGGTCAGTGGGATAAGCATTGCATACAACTCAGGGAAAGTGATAAAATGATACAATGTCCAAAATTAGCCAAAAACCACATACACATATTCATACATACATATATATATATAAGATGTTGGGATAGGGTAAGGGTCATCAGAATGAGAGTTTTAAGAACCATTAACCTGGACTGTGTAGCTCTATCCATTCTAAGGGCACCCATTGGCTATATGGGTTCAGCTCCCCCTATTGAATTGGTCCCAGTGCATGTTAGCTACACGAAACAGGAAAATTCGAGAAAGGTCCAAAGCCATCAAGTCTTCAACCATTCCAAAGTAAATATATATATAATGTGTGAACTATGCACATAGTCATAAAGACCTCCATGCTGACAAATGTGGTTTCCATTATTGGTCCCCTGGGACCTCCACCTTAGCAGCAAGCTACACAACCCCCTGTAAGCCCAAATTAAAATAATTTACACATACAATAAACTAGTAACCCAAGAGTCATTCATTAAGGCCTTTACCACTTGGTATTGTCATACCAATATGCTTGCCAGCTAAATTACACATGCCAAATCAACTCACACAACCATATTGACTTCCAAGTTCCATTAAAACCCAAACCATGGTCACCAAGGTCATCCACATCCATTAAAATAACCATTTATCTATAAATGCAATGCATTAAGTTTAAAAGTTGGTTAAACCATGTAGTTTTTCATAATTTGAATAAAATTCAAAAGCTCGATTGAGGTTCATGCAGTTCTAAGCCAATATTTATTCAATTTATGGAAAGCCATGTCCCCCATTCCAACCATTTAAATAACATATCAATTCAGTCAAAAAAATATCAATTTAAAGCATGAATAATCAATTCAAAACATGGGACATGTAATTTAAATAGTAACAACCAAAACCCCTCAACCCAATTCAAAACCCACAATTTAAATCACATGAAAATCCATCAAATCAAATCCACAATGCAAAAAAATTTGGGGAGGAGAAACATGCCTGAAATATATAAGAATTCGAAGTCAATTCAACATTTAAAGCTTGGATGATTAATGCACAGTGAAACACTTATACTTTCCCAGTTGGAGGGTAAAACATGAATAAAGTAGAGTTTAATCTTTTAAAACTAAAGAAAAAGGGTCCCTTTTATGTCTATAAGTCATTGAAAAGGTGAAAAGACCAAAAGCCCCTCACCCTTAAGTGAAAACAAAACAAACTGGATGAAATTTAACCCTTGGCATGGTACAACCATGTCAGGGCGGTTATCCTCCATGCCATGCCAAATCACGGAAGGTTACCTCCATGACACGGTGATGATATGGAGGCACACTGCCTTGATGTTTTAAAATAGCCCTGCAACCTTTCTAAAAATTCCAAAACTTTCCCAAATTGCCCTTTTAACACCCCAAAACATAATTCAAGTCAAAATTGATATTACAAATATGAGAAGCTCAAAATAAAATTGATTAAAACTTTATGGGTCTTATATTATCCCTCCACTTAGGGTCATTCATCTCCAAATAATGAGTTAGGATACTTTTAGCACGAAAATAGAAAGAATACACCAGAATCAAATGACAAACTCAGATAATGATAAGAAGAAAACAAAACTCATACCTTAAGCCCTTTCATACAACATGGGGAACAAGATTGGGTATTTGACCTTTATATCTTCCTTAGCTTCCCATGTAGCCTTATCTACCTTTTGATTTCTCCAATGAACGTTCACCAAAGCTACATCCTTTATCCTTAACCTATGAACTTGCTAATCCAATATCTCAATAGGGACTTTCTTACAAGATAAGGAATTCATAATACAAACATCTTTAAAAAGCACTATCAAAGAAGTATCACCCATACAATTTTTAAGCATAGACATATGAAATACGAGATTAATAGAACCCAAACTCAGAGGCAAGTCTAACTCATAAGCAACATTTATAATTTTCCTCAAAATTTGTTATGGACCAATGTAACAAGGACTAAGCTTCCCCTTATTCCCAAATCTCATGACTCCTTTTGTAAGAGACAACTTCAAGAATACCCAATCATTTACTTGAAACTTTAATTCTCTTTGTCTCACATTTGCATAACACCTTTGGTGACTCTAAACAGTCTTAAGCCTTTCTGTAATCACTTTTACCTTTTCCATGGCTTGGTGAACCAATTTAGAACTAAACAACCTAGTCTTATTAGCCTTAAACTATCCAATAGGAGACCTATACCTCCTACCATAAAGAACCTCAAAAGGAACCATCTGAATGCTCGAATAATAACTATTATTATACGTAAACTCAATAAGAGGTAAATAGTCAACTCAACTACCCTTAAAATTAATCATATAGGCCCTTAGCATATCCTCCAAAGTCTGAATAGTACACTCAACTTGCCCATCCATTTGAAGGTGGAAACCGGTGCTAACGTTCACCTGTTTATAGAAACATTCTAAAATGAATGTAGAATGAGATAAAAATTGTGAACCTTAGTCTGAGATGATAGACACTGTCACACCATGAAGCTTCATAATCTCCTGAATGTACAACTTTGCATAATTCTCTCCCGGGTAGTTAGTCCTTATGGGCAAGAAGTGAGCAAACTTAGTCATCCTATCCATAATGATCCAAATTGAATCCTACTAATTGCTAGACCGTGGAAGACTTGAAATGAAATCCATAATGATTATCTCCTAAATCTACATAGGAAACTATATCTTTTGAGGCATGCTACCAAGCCTCAAATGCTCAACCTTAACTTGTTACATCCTGCTTCATATTGTTCCGCCAATAGATCTCTTTCAAGTAATGATATATTTTAGTTGATCCTGGATGAACTGTATGTCGGGACTCATGAGCCTCAGTCAGAATCCTTTCTCATAGCCCAACAATATTGAGAACACACGACATACCTAAGTACCTTAGAATACCATCTCCCCTAATCTTGAAAGCGATAACCTTTTGCCAACCTACATCATCCTTAATCTGCTTAAGTATAGGATCCAAAGCCTGTTTCTCCTTTACCTCAGCACTAAAAGATAATTTGACTACTTTCTGAACAATAACTTCCCCAATCTTTAGAGTCTAAAAAACAAACTCCTCATTTATCCAATCTATAGATGCAACTCACTAATCCTTTTTTCTCCTCATCAACATAGGATAAGCTCCTCACAGATAACCTGCTAAGAGTATTAACAACAAAATTATATTTACCTAGGTAGTAGTGAAGACTCATACTATAATCCTTAAGGAATTCAAGCCACCTTCTTTGTCTGAGATTCAATTCCTTCTGAATGAACACATACTGCAAGCTCTTATGATCTGAATACATATCCAGATGTACCCCATATAGATAATGGCACTAATTATTCACTGCAAACACCATAGCCTCTAACTCTAGACCATGAGTCAGAAGTTCCTCTCATGAACCTTAAGCTACCTAGAAGCATAGGCCACAACCTTACTATGATGCATCAACGCATAACCCAGTCTACACGAGATGTATCACAAAATACAACAAAAGCATTAGTACCCTTGGGCGAGGTTAAGACTATTGCTAAAGTCAAATTATCCTTTAAATTCTCAAAATTACCCTCACATGCATCAAAGTACCAAAACTTAACTTTATTCTAAGTCAACCTAGTCTACGGAGAAGCAATAGAAGAGAAACTCTCCACAAACCTCCTATAATACCTGGACAAGCCCAAGAAGCTCTTAATGTTGGTCGAAGTCATGGGTCTAGGGCCATCACTACACCACCTCAAATTTTTATGGATCTGCCTAATCCCTTTACTAGAAAAAACATGCCTAAGAAAAGTCAAAACATTTAACCAAAACCCACAATAAGAAAATTCTCATATAATATTTGGTCCTTAAGGGTCTGCAATACAATTCGAATATAATTGGCATAATCCTCCTCATTTTTAGAATACACCAAGATATCATCAAAGAAAACTATAGCAAACAAGTATAAAAACAACCTGAAAACCAAATTCATAAGATTCATGAAAGCAATTGTAGCATTTGACAACTCAAATGACATCACCAAAAACTTATAGTGACCATATTGGGTTTGGAAAGCAATCTTGGGAATATAAACCTCCCTAATTTTCAACTGATGATTGCCTAATCCTAGGATAAGGGTATTTATTCTTCACTGGCACTTTATTCAGCTGATGATAGTCTATGCACATCCGAAGGGATCCATCTTTCTTTCGCACAAAAAGTACAATATCAACCTATGGAGAAACACTAGGATGAATGAACCCTTTATCAAGAAGATCTTTAAATTGGTCCTATAGAGTCTTTTATTTAGCCGAGGTCAGTTTATAAGGAGGAATAGAAATAGAAAGAGTTTCTGATAGAAGATTAATCCCAAAATCTATTTCCTATAGAGAGGAATCCCAAGAACATCATCAAGAAACACTTCAGGAAATTCATTAACCACAGAGATAGATTATAAAGAAAGACTTTAAGAGTCAGAATCCTTAACCCAGACTTAATGATATAAACACCCTTTTGAAATCAAATGTTGAGCTCTAAGATAGGAAATAAACCTCCCTTTGGGTTCTAAGGAACTCCCCTCCCATTCTAATACCAACTCATTAGGAAAGTAAACACTAACCTTTTGGGTCTTACAATCTAGAGAAGCATAGAATAAGTGTAGCAGATCCATCCCAAAGATAACATCAAAATCCACTATATCCAACCCTATCAAATCCACCAATATATCCCTATGAAAGATAGACACCACACAACCCTTATAGATTTTTCTAGTAATTATAAAATAACTCATCGGGTTAGACATAGAAATGGGGTTAGAAATACTTTTGGGACCAAAACCAAAATGCACAACTACATAAAGGGTCACATAAAAATGGTAGACCTCAGGTCAAGAAAAAAATACATATCATGAGAGAAAGGTTGTAACATACCAATAAAAACATTTGGATATGCCTCTGATTCCTAGCGAGTAACAAGTGCATAGAGGTGATTCCAACCTATGTTGGTACAAGAAGTAGCTCTATTTAGCGTAGGAGCTGAAGATGTGGCAACTTAAACCTTATTACCCCTAGTGGAAACTCTGGATGAAGGACAATCTCCTTGAATGTGATCCATTTAACCACAATTATAACACCAATTCCTTCTTTTCTCATAATAATCATGATGAATCTTCCCACAAAAATGACAAGGAGGATAACGTGGAGCTTATTGAGTTCCACTAGCTTGAGATCGGGCAACCTATACCTTAGAACCACTTTTAGCCTGAGAACAAACATCGCCTAAAGGCTTAGGATAAGGAGCACTGGTAGATGAATAAGAATTGCCCTAGTTTTTCTTCTTGGTACACTTTCTACTATCTCTCCCACTATTCTGATGAACCCCACCCTGCTTTAAATACCTTGATTTCTTACTGTGTCTCTCTCTTATCTCTACTAGTTTTTTCTTTTCATCCTTAACTTGCTAGATATAAACCATAATTCTAGAAAAATCTATATCATTATTTAACATTGCATCCTTACAATCCAATACCAAGTCTAGGGACAACCTACAAGCAAACTTCATCATCTTAGGTCTCTGGTTAGACACCAACTATGGAACATAATGAGACAGTTGCTAAAATTTAAATGCATATTCTTTCACATTCGTCTTACTTTGCTATAGATTAACAAACTCCTTGGCCTTATCCTTTCTCAACTCCTGAGGAAATAAGTGATCAAGAAATGCACCCGAATACTCATCCCATAATATTGGCTCTGCATCATCACCCCTCAACTTCTCCCACTCGTCATACCATTGATAAGCTATATCTTTCAGCTGATATGTAGAAAACTCTACACCTTTAGAATCAGTAGCATGCATCACTCTAAAAATCTTCTCCATCTCATCTGCAAACCCCTGAGCATCCTTCTAAACATTAGAACCTATAAATATTGGGGGACATAACCTCGTGAACTAGCCAAACTAAGTGACATCAAATAAAGGAGAAACAAAACTAACACAATCCGAATCATAAGACTGAGACATCACCAACTGAGTAAGCAAATTAATAGACCAGCAAAGCTTTGCATTAGAGATGTCCCCCTGAGGTGGATGATCATAAGCATCACCACCCCAAAAAGCTCGAGAAAGACTAGTAGAGATAGGTAAAACTCTACGTGTAGTAGCATAATTAGGAGCATAGACCCTAGATTGGGTTTGTACTCCATATATAGGGTGAGTCCCGTCCACATTATCCTCAGGTATGACAGAGTTCCTAGTAGAGTTTCTATGAATGTCAGATATTTAGAGAGGCATGATCTTAAATGTAAGGAAGCCAAGAGTTATAGAAGATTCATAACACTAGACTTTATAACCTAGAAATATAACACAAGAAAGGGAAATATTCCAATATGCCTTGTAGCTTTCTCCATATTAGTGTAGCACTCTACATATCTATAAAAATGACTCTACTCAATATGACTTTATGGATACCAAATGACTCTAACCATGCTCTGATACTAACCTTGGCACAACCCAAACCAAGGCTTGGTCATGATGAATAACTCAAGTTCACTATAGAACGAATACAACCCTCTTAAACTAACCTCAAGAGAATAATAATAATAATAAATAATAAGAATGTAGCAGCCAATTAAATGGAAATAAAAGATGAATTGATAACTTTATGAAATGTAAGAGTCAAAATAGTAGCCAACCAACCCACATCTATCCATAATAGCCTCCAAAACCAGAATACCATAAAAAGTTGGGACATGCCCCCAACTACAACCATAAGAATTAAAAACTTTGTGTAAGTCTTAAAAGCGAAATGAAATGATAAGGCCTTCGGAAAGATGAAGGCTTACTACTCTACAACAAATCAATAAAAGTACAAATCCACCTAACGCTACACAGGAGAAACTGAAGTGTCTTTGGTCCATATATTATGAAATGATGTATTATCCTAGGAAATCCAGTGTGATAAGCACTAGCATGACTCATGGAAAGTAATAACATAATGCAATGTCTAAAATCAGTCAAAAACCATATATACACATTAATATATACATATATATAAGATGTTAGGATAGGCTAAGGGTCATGAGCGTGAGAGTTTTAAAAACCATTAACCCTCTATTCGTCTTAAAGGTACACACAGGCTATATGGGTTCAGGTCCCCCTACTGAAAGAGTCCCAGTGCGTGTTGGTTGTACATACTAGGAAAATTTGAGGAAGGTCCAAAGCCATTGAGGCTCCATCCATTCCAATATATATATATATATATATATATATGATGTGTGAACTATAAAAATAGTCATAAATACCCCCACACCAGTAAATATAATCCAATATTGGTCCCCTCGAGACCTCCACTTTCATGGTGAGCTACATAACCCCCTTTAAAGTGAGAAAAAATAAAGAGGGGTCCTAAGTTTCTTCCTTGGATCACTGTAGTGGTAATAAGAACCACAAGGAGTAGCCTTCTGGAAAAGGGTGTGAACCACTACAATGGACTTTAACCACAGCACCAGTTATCTACTAAAGTCGTAACACGTAATAAAATTATACTCTTAAAAAAACCAAAAACATTTTCATTCCCTACTTTTTCAAAAAAAAAATAAACATAGTAGAGCTCTATGAAGGCAATTTCTAGAGGGTTCTTGAAGTTTTTCATCTTTGAAGGTAAGTAATTACATTCTAGACTTGAATTTACTTTATTTAACCTTAAAAACACTAAAATTAAATTAATGGTGGAAATTGGGGTTTAATCCTAGTTGATGAGACGTGATGAAAAGTGAAGAGAATGTGTATAAATTCAATACATAATGATCCTAGGGTGTTAAAAAATACTAATGGTACTAGAATTATGGTTGTTTATGATAATTCAAGTATAATGTATGAGGTTTAAGATATAGAAACCTTAAGATGGTGAATTAGTGTGAGTTATGACTAAAATTAATGATTTTTAATCCCACGATAGTTAAAAAGGATGAATTATTGAAATGAGTATATATTCTTCTTGTTATAGATTAAGAATGAGATCGCAAGGGTAGTAATGTGGTATAAAGGTGACTTGAGATTAAGTGACTTTATTGCATTTCATTTGCATTGTGGTGATATATTGAGATGATTAGTTGAGTAACATATTGGAACAAATTTCATTTGTATTGTGATAACATGTTGAGATAGCTTTGGTATAATATCAGTCCGAATATGATATGGTATGATAATGGGTCGAGTACCACACCAATATGATGTTGTAATGATAATAACATTGAGAAGGGTAAGAGATTATGCGCACATCATGTATAGATGCACTTATACATATGCATTAAGTGTATTTATGATGATTATGCATGATAATGAATTTTTAGTGAAAATGACTAACTGTGAAAGCCTATGAGTTGAAATTATATGATGATACATGTTGTGTTTTTTAATGATATCATTGGTTATGAGTTCTGTTATGATTTCTTTTAAACTTTTTTAGCTTTCTTACTTGTATATTGTTGAGTTAGTCAGCCTATGATTCTTATCAGTACTTGTTGATAAACTGATGCTACATGTATTCATTTTTGTTGAGTGCAGAATATCTTCCAGTGGTCACGTACGACCTCAGCTCTATTTAGCAGTTCACACCTAATTTTGAGGATGAGCACCATGTTCGAGCAACCGTCAAATCTTCTTGTGATGTTGATGTCCATTATTTTTGGATTAAAAAAATTTTTTACTAATATTTTGGATATATTAGTTATTTTTAGACTTAGTTGTTTTTAGATATTCTTGTATGGTGACTTCAGGTTCCAGACATTGTAATAAATAAATGTTTTCGCACTCTATCCACTTTATGGATGATGATGTCTCTCTAACAATGAATTTTATTTAAATGATAACCTTTTAGAACATTTAATCAATTTGGATATATATATATATATATATATATATACATAAATATGAATGTGAGATTAAAACTTAAGTATGTAAGGGTGAGACTAGTATGGTTCTCCTGCCATAGGCTAGGGAAGTTGCCAATCATCACCGTTTGGGTTGTTACAACATACGTAGTAAGTACCCTCAATTGTCTGAGGATTCAACTAGAATGAATGATGGGTAAATTGGTATCTATTTTAATGACCCTTTTCATTGTTACAGTAAAGTCAAGCATTACAAAATTCAGGTTAAAATTCTCCTTGTATAAAAAGTTAGAAATTTTAGGCTAGGCTAGTCTTGGATAAAATCTTAGTGTGGGATGATATAGTATGATCTGGGAATAGAGTAATCAATGGTTAAGTGATTGGATGCTATTTTGTGATTGCTAAGGTGATAATTAATCTGTAGAAAATTTTGGAAGTGAATTCGAGCTAGTAAAACTTTGATTATCATAATTGATGTTAAGGGGATAATTTGGAATGACAATATCTAAAAATGTGTAATGTAATGTGAAAATTTCACAGGTAGATAGACTCTTAGCCTCTACCTTGGGCTTTATAGAGAGAGGCAATCCACTGCAACTAGCCCATTATAGCAAAAATATTCCAACTGTAGCAGAAAGTAGAGACAATCAATCCTATTATAGTGGGCGAATTCTTCTATAGCGATGCCACTATTGCGGAATAAGCATTAATTAATCCAAAACAAGAACAATTTTTTTATTCCAAATATATTCAAGTGTTGGAGGAGAGTTAGGTGATTTACCGTGATTTTCCACCAGTTTCTTTGTTAAGGTAAGTTATTTCATCCTTCTAACTAGTTTTTTGAAGAACTAACATTAGAATCACTAGTATTTAGGCATAAGGAAGGACTAAACTTTACCTAGGTGGAATTTTTGTGCAATTTAGTGGTTTTGGGGATAAATCCTTGGGTTTTGACTAAAAATAAATGAACTAAGGTTGCATGTCTATAATTCAGCCATATAAACATGAAATTATTAAAATTAAAGTGGAACTATAGTAGAAAAAACTTAGAATAAGGGAATGATCATGAATTTGACCTAGGGGTTATGGGATTAAGTTTGAATCTATTAGTCCATTGTTGAATCATGATTTCATTGTTGTTTTTAGATCACAACCAAGCTAAAATTGTAAAGAAAGGAAAGGCTAAAGTTTGTTAGAGTGGTGCATGGTTTGGATTAAGGTAGGTGATGGTTAGATGTAGTTGACAAACCAATTTGGTTTAGGTGTGCATATCAATTATATCTTTGTGTACTTATTACAATGCATGTTTAAGAGGTGTAATTGTTAAATGGTATTTTAATAGTCTAATCATATTTTATGAGATTATATTAAAGGCTTGTTGGTTGCACAAGTGTGATTGTGTATTGTCATTCTCATTGTGATTGTACTTATTATGATATTAGTTGTTATTATGAGATAAATAGTAATGGTCAATAGTTATCATTATAGAATTGGTGAAATTCAAGGAGTATAAAGGTGGGGATGTTGTAATAAGAGTGGTATCATATTGGTTTAGGATAACAGTGACAGACACTAGATGTTAAGGCTATTTGGTACATGGACTAATCTAATCCGCTTTAGGTCATGGCTAGTGGGCGACCATAAGACCCTTAGTATGTGTGTACAAGGATTGGTGAGTTTGCAGTTCCTTGAGCAGACTGACTTTGTTGTTGATTGTTATACAATTGGCTTCATATATGAACTGATGGATATTGTTGTTGTTATATTGGATCTTTTTGTTGCCTAAACTATTGACATGATTGAAAGGTATAATCTCTATTGATTTCTATTAAGAATTAACTAAGATGAAGTAGAAATTTATTATTGTTAGTCATGGTTTCTTGACTTCACGTAAAGTTAGTAGTCATGGTCTTGACTTGGTATGTTGTCTATATTGACTCACACTTATTGCATTCATTTAGTATAGTTGTAATGGCTAGTTAGAAACATAATTGATGTAAAGGTAATTGTTAAGTGTTTATAGATATACTTGTTTACAAGGTTATAATTATTTGTTCACATTAATTATTTTGGGTTGGCCAATGACCCTTCCAGTACATAGTTGATTTTTACTAATACTGCCTGTACTTTTCTTTTTGTTGAGTGTAGAGCACTTTTTGGCTACTACATCAAGACCTTTGCATTATATTGTGACATCCAAATCAACTTTAGGGTGAGCTACATCTTCTATGCAGCCATGAGTCATCTCTCTTTATTTCTTGTGTACTTGTTTTGCTCATAGATACTTTCCATATTATTTTTGGGTTAAAATCGTTGCTGAAATTTGTTAGTGTTTTTGGTATAATGACTTTTAGTTCTTGGGGGTATATGATGTGCTTTGAATTTATAGCACTTTTGATGCTTAAACCTATGAAAATATACATGATTCTTAGGTTGTTTTGTTGATAGGATGTGTTTTGGTTATGTTATAAAGGAAACTAGGTTTTGGATGCTAAGTTCAAAAAAAAGGTGAAAAATGAAGTTTTTGGCTACTTACTTGAGCATTTTTAGGCATATGTGGCACTTACCGGTCATAAGTGACCAAATCATGTACCAGAATTTGAAGTCCAGAGGGTTGGTTGCAGGAATTTGAAGACTTTGGCACTTACTCGGGTCTAATTGTGGACCGTATGTATTACTTGTAGATTATAGGTGGCTAAGGTAAGTGCCAGAATACAAGATCCAGGGAGTGCAAAGGTGCAGGAAATTTTTGTAGCACTTTCCTAGGTCCACTTGTGGACTGTATGTAATACATATGGGTTATATGTGGCCTAAGTAAATGGACACCGACTTTTTTTTTCCTTTTTCATTAAGGATTTGATTTTTAGAGTTTCCTTATGTACTATAAATATCTTTTTTGTGTTTTTAGTAGGAGTTGCTACTTTGACATATTTTTACACTCTTTCATATATTGTAATCCTTGAATTCTTGTAATGCTGATTTTGGTTGATAATTTAGTTTCCAACTTTGGGTTTTGATCATAGATTATTGTGTTACTAATTTAATGCTTTCCATCATGAAATTCATTGGCAGTTTCACAAGCAGAAGTGGCTAAAACCCTTAGTTAGGGTTGTAGAAACCCTAGTAGTTGATGAAGTAGGTGAAGTGTGAAGTTGTTCTGAACCAGTACCCATGCATGCGTTGTATTATCTTCGGTTTAATAGTTTTCTTAGCGGTTTCAAACATTAGGATACCACCTATATATTCCTATTCCCTCCAAAAAGGGAGTAGGGACTAGGAAAAGATAATAACAATAGTAATTTGGAGTTAATTGCCGAAACAAGCTTACTAGTATTATTTTCTTAAGCCAATTATTTTCATCTAATAACTTGACACCCATAAGGTGATAGTTAACTGGGATTTGGGTTAATCGTTAGTGAGCAACACTCTGAGACTCAAAATTTAATGGGTGAAATTTGTCAATGAGTCCACAAGACAATTGATGGTACATAACTTATCAGATTTTATATGCAAGGTACTGGGTTGGTTTGGTTGAGCACAATAAACCTATGGATTTGAGATGACAGGGGGACACAATCCTAGTGTTTGTCTCCTATTGATTTCAACCAAAACCAGCAACCAATTACTTATAATTACTTTAAATTGTAAATTGCCCTAGTTACTTTCCACATATACCTGTTATTCCAGCAAAAGAGAGATACGATAACTATAGTCCCTATGGGTATGACCCTAACCTTAGTTGGGTTACTATACTGACTGCAACCACTTTAGCCCTAATTTGGAGGTGTAGTTTAGGCTCAGATAAAAATTTTGGCATTGTTGCCAGGGATTACGATGTTGAGTAGATTGAAGTTACTAAAGTTTTTTGGTTTTATTCATTGTTTTTAGTTGGGTATACACAAGTGTATGCCTATTGCCAGGAGTCAAGGCAATCCCTTACTCCCTATGAATCCAAATCAGAGAGAATCCTACAGTCAATGAGTAGGATGATAGAGCCTAAGAGAGATGACATTCCTAAAGGGGTTTGTGATGATACACGCTAGGTGCCTCCCTATTATCAACATGGAGTTCAGGATATTATTGATTGACAGAATAAGGATTTATTAGCACAAGCTGTTAATGAGAATAGGGAAGAATATGCTCAACGTATAGCTTGAGAGGAAGAACTAGTCCAGCAAAGATAGGAAATAGATCGTCGTGTAGCACTCAGAGGTAATCAGAACAGAGTTAGAGATGGATGATCTCAAGTGATCCTAGTGTACTAGTATTTACAGCCATATGAGGATGATGATGAGGACTTGGGATACGTTGAGCTGACGAAAACAAGATCTATTGTTCCTCCTATTTTGCCCCAGGTGTTAAGTTTGATATAACAGTTCCATGATCCATCTCTTAAACTTGAAGGGTGTATTTGCGGGTTTGCCTACTGACGACGTAATTATGCACCTTGCTAATTTCATTAGGAGGTGTATTTCTTATATAAATATAGGGGTGAATTAGAAGGCCTTATGTTGAGGTTGTTCCCTTTCTCCTGACAAGATAAGAATTTTTATGGTTAAGGGAACTTCCAAGAGTATCTATCACCTTATGGAATAATCTACGCAAGCAATTCTTAAACCGGTTCTTTCCTTCATCTAAAATGTTACAGCTTAAAGATAAGATTTATCATTTAAGGAAGCTATAATTTGAGTCTATGTAAGAGGCTTGTTTAAGGTTCAAGAAGAAGTTGAGTATGATGCCCAACCATAAAATTTCAAGAACGAGTTTATTGGAGATATTCTACAGAGCCCTAACCATCAGTTCCAGAGCCATGGAAGATACAATCTCTAAAAAAACTTTTTGAGACTATACTGGGGGATAGATTTTAACATTTTAGACCAGATCTCTCTCACTAACCAAAGGTGGAAAACTCAAGAGGGATAAAGGGGTTCTGGCATTTATACTATTGGTTTTAATAGTGACCAGAGAGTAGTTGATGATTCGGTAGTGCAAGAGATTGAACTGCAGATAACTGATCTTAGGTTGCTGGATAAGCATTTTGTGGAAACAAATTTTGAAAAAGTGAACACAGTTGGAACACAGGTTACAACTTCCAGAGCTTAAGGGCAATGAAACCAAGAGAGTCAGGAGGCTAGCCTAAGTTAATTGGCAGTTTATGAGCATAAGGGCAATGAAACCAAGATCAAAACTACCATGGTGATAGATACAGAGATCATAGTAGGGAGTAAGATAGTAATTGACATAGAGAGGATGACTATAAAAAGAAGGGAGACATGTGTATTCTACTAGGTAATCGTGATACAAAATCAAAAATAGAACTAACCAAATTGGTAAAGGGATAAGTGAGTCAGGAGTCTAGCCTTAAGAAAATCAAATAAAATATCTTTGCGTTGATCCAAAAGGTCGAGTCTCACACAACTACTATCAAGGAATTAGAGCACCAGTTCGGGCAAATGTCAGCCACTTTAAGTCAGAGATCCAGGGAACCTTTTGAGTAACACTATTCAAATTAATGGTCATGTTCTTTCTATTACCACACGAAGTGGTATAACTACTGTGCATCCCCTTTTACCTACTATGAAAGTGCCAAAGAATGATGAGGTTGTTGTTGATAAGACAGATTTAGTAGAGTTAGAAAAGGCAACAGGTAGTAAAGATAAAGTTGATAAGGATAAAGGTATGGGTGAGGTAAATGAGACAGTAATAAAGTCGATTCCACAACAACCCTCACCTTTTCCTCAATGGTTGAAATAGAAGAAAGAGGATGGGAAGTTTAATAAGATTATTGATGTATTAAAAGACTTGTGCTTGAACATCTCTCTCCTCAAAGCATTAGAGTAGATGTATGGGTATGCCAGGTTTATGAAAGAATTAGTGGCCAAGAAGCAGTCTGTGAGTTTTGAAAATATGGGTGGATTGTATCACTATAGTGCAGTTACTTATAGATCCCTAGCACAAAAAAGGGTGATCTAATAATTCTCAACTTACACGTCAATTTGAGTTCAAGGCAGTCGTTGTCAATATATTTACCTAACTAAGAGTCTGGGTCGAATCCATGTGAAACAATATAAGTGCGATTGAGTAAATTCAAAATAAAAGGTTCTTGCTCGGGTTCAATCCTATGGTGCAAGATGGTTTGGGGGTTTCTAATGTTTTCTAATGTAAAAGTAATTATTGGATTTCTAAGGGACTAATTCGAGACTAAGAATAATTAAAGTATAATCTATTAAAATAGATCTTGGTACTATGGTTTCCTAGGGGAAAGTTGTGCATGGGAACATGATAATTCAATGCAAATTCTAGTCGTTGATGATGTGGTAGGCTAGATTTAAGGTCTTTTGGGATAATTTTCCAACAAAACCTCAAAGATGTCACTGATTGACCCTTTTGACTACCTAACCAGTGTGTCAATTAAAGCCACCCAATACCATAATTTTGTATCCTGATTTCTAGGATAATACCCATGGTATAGTCAACCTCCTTATCACCCTTATGTCTAAGATAGTGAGAAATTGGCAAGACATACCCATAAATTATCTGCAATAGCTTTGGTTCCCGCATCCATCTTTCAAGGATAATGAGGGTTCCTAAAATTTACCCAAACCCCTCTTTCAAGGATGGTTTGAGCTTTCAAGAGCTTGGGATTTTCATCCATCAAATCCATTTAGGTATTTGGGACTTTCACCGACAAATTTTAACCATTTCAACCAAGAAATAGTAAAACCCATCATAAACCAACTAGAATCTACACAAATATATCACAACCCACAGACAATTGCATCCTGATCTAGCATAATTACAAGAGGTAGATCTAGAAAATCATAATGATAATAAACACAAATAAACTAATATTCTCATAAAATTTATCCATAAAAAAATAAACAGAGGGAAAACCACACTTTAGAATCCAATGAATCTTCAATGGGTGATGCTAAATATACACTTAAAAGTCACTCTAATGTTTTTTTTCTCAATATTAGTACAAGTTTTTCTCCAAGCTCCAAGAAATTACAAAAAACCCTAAACTAAGGATGGGAGTTAGGGTTGTAGAGTGATAGAATGATGGATATCCTTTAATGAGGGTTTTAGTCCTTTTTTTGAGAGTTGGGATCGGCAATGTAGAATGAAAATTTTACCCCTAGATGGAAAACCCACCATGATCGCACTAGCTTAGCTGCGTTTATGGCTCCATGATGAGATGTAATTTTACCACTTATTTACACTCATTATTAGTGCACATTACCTTGTTTTAAATAGTAAATGAGTCATGATTGCGATTAAATTCACTAATATCCACTCTTTGTAGGTATAAGAGTTTAAAAGACAAAGAAATATGGAGTGGAGCTTGAAATAATAAAAAAAAATAGAAAAAGTGCATCTAAAGACCTGCAGTGGAAGAACCTCAGTTACCGCAGTTGCGGCCCAGTGGTAGCAATCGTGGTCAATCAAGATGGTTAATCAACTACGGCCGCAGAAGTATATTATGGTCGCATAGCTACGGTTGCAGCCAAATCTGCTCGATTGCGGCTTGGCAGAAATATTCAGCCCAAGGGAAAAACTTTAACTGCGTGTGAAGATCCCAACTTGAACAAAAAGACTCAAACCCTAATTCCATGGGGATTCATTTCATCATATTTCTTTCCCCCAATTTTCTAGGTTTTAGCTTAAGACTTCATAGCCTCCATTTCTGGAGAAGAAAATATTGTTTAAATATTGGGTGAAGAATACATTGGAGACTCTATAAGTGAAAGATTTTCTCACTTTCATTGTTGATATTATGGGAGAGCCACGTTTGAAGTAACATTCACTAAAATCTTCAACAATTTATTTCAATGGAGATTATGGGTATATTTATGCTTATGTATTTTA
This sequence comes from Capsicum annuum, assembly GCF_002878395.1. Lineage (NCBI taxonomy): Eukaryota > Viridiplantae > Streptophyta > Magnoliopsida > Solanales > Solanaceae > Capsicum > Capsicum annuum. Next base: position 59,690,992 of record NC_061114.1, read on the forward strand.
TGTGTAGAGAAATCTACCTCTTGAGGTTATGTATGAATAGGGGTTCAAGCGTGTGTGGGGTTTTATTGTTAGAATCTATTTGGTAGTTTATATTTATGGGTTCTATTATTGCTATTCTAGTTTGGTTGGGATTTAATAGGTGAAAGCTCCTAATACCCACATGGGCTTGATGGATGAAACCTCCAAGCTCTAGAAAACCCAAGGCTATCTTTGAAATAAGGGTTTTGGGTGAATTTTAGAAATCTATATCATCCTCAAAAGAGGGATATAGAGACCAAAGCAATGATAGAGAATTATGTTTATAGTTTACTAGAATTCTCACTATCTTAGAAATAAGGGTGAAAGTGAGGTTGGCTATACCTTGAGTGTCATCCTAGAAATAAGAATGTATTGATTGAGGTTGTGGTTGCCAATTATTCAACATACCTATTAGGTATTCGAAAGAATTAATAGGTGAAAGTTTGGTGTTTTTTCAAAAGACTAGCATCAAAATCTATAACCAAGACTACCCATATTTGATTTACTGAATTGATGTTGATTATTAACCCCCACATGTCACTCCCTTAATAACACATAATCCCAAGATCCATTCGTAATTATTAGAACTCTAATTATTTGTATCCCTAAATTTATACTAGAAAGAAACAAAAAGAAACATTAGTGCAGGTAGTCATCTCCCCTATTTTAATTTCTTGTAACATTTATTTAAATTTAACCTGTATCAATCATTTCAAATTAATTTGATCACCACTCATGTTATTTCTTGTGTATTCAACCCTGAATCCAAAGTTTTGTAAATATATTGACAACAACCGCCTTGATCTTAAATTTACGTGTAAGTTGAGGTTATTAAGAATGGCACTGTTGCTAGGGAACAATTTGGTGTATTGAGTTAGTTTGGAATTTTAGCCACTTGCTTGGATTCAATCTTGTATATATGTGTGTGTGATTTTCCTTGTAGGTTGATTATATTTTATTTTTACTTTTCTTGATAGCATCTTCTAACAAATATGAGTTGAATGATTAGAAGTCATATCGTGTCCCCCCATATTTGTATTATTACGGACCACTTCAAGAGAGATTGTAAGTATGCTCCCCGGGGAGAGATTTCACTATCTCAATCCAATTAGTAGTATGGTTTCCCTATGTGTGGAAGTCTACAAGGACATTTTAAAGAGTTTCCAAATACCCTATCCCCCTATTATACTAATTGAGTTGCTGGTATATCTAACAAGCTTGACAGGTTCTATGATGAAAGGAAGAAGAAGCAACATACTGAGTCTAATAGATGTGACCCAAGGTTAATTTCTATTTTAGACCAAGTGGAAGCAATAGGGAAGAACATTAAGGACTTGCATAAATCCCATAAGGTGTTTCAATGGGCAAATGTCATGGCAAGAGAATCGAGCAAGGACAAATTCTTCCAATCTTATAACCCCAACTATTTCTCAAGAGGAGGTGTATCAAGAAGAGAAGCCAATCTATGATGATGATCTTGGTAGCGAAGAATCCTCAGCGGTTTCCCAATAATCCAACTCATATGAAGAAGAAGAAGACAAAATAAAAGAAATGATCCTAAAGTTAAGAAAAGTATAAAAGCAAACCTCTTATGATGAATCTTGCTCATTTTTGGGTGACAATGTTTTGGAGAAAGCTAACCCAAATATAGGTGTTGAACCTCGTTCAACCCACTTTTCAACATTTGGCATAGAGGATATGATGAGGATCCATCCTTTTGACCAAATGAAGGATTGTGGGGAGGTGGAGTCCGACTCTTACATTTTGGAGTTTGTCACTTCGAAGGAACACATGGAGCCTCATCCATCAAAGACCAAGATGCTCAACTTCTAAAGTACAAGGAATGTTCTATTGATGTTCTTATTTTTACCCAAGTAGTGACTCTGAAAGATTGATGTGAAGTTGGGTAAAAGTTTTAAGTCTTCAAAATGGTGAGATCAGATCTTTCTTTCCATTTTACCACCCCTTCCAAGTTTCATCTTGGAAGATTTGATTTTTTGTTACTCTACCACTCATTTCATTTTGAGCGAATATTAGGATGGAGATTCAAATTTTCTAAGTAGACACATAAAGAGAAGGAGTGAAACTGTCGTGCTGCGACGTTAAACTAAGTGCTCGATGGGAGGCAACCCATCATGCCATAAAAAATGGCCCGTTTCCTTTTGTTTACACGTGCTAAAGTAGATTTTGATTTGTGTTGTTGTTTGTGTGCATGCATAGTCCATAAAGTATTGGTGCTTAGGGGCATTTTGTTTGAATTTGAAAAGAAGGGATATGTGAATTTGGTAAATGGACTAAGCAAGACATGTAGGAACCCTGGATGATTAGTCTCAGTTACCACAACAGCAGTCTGTGTCTCTGGAATCACAGAGACCATATGACTATGATTGCGTAGCTTGGATCGTGATCGTGGTTAACTCAGATTAAAAAGACCATCCAAATGCCATGCACCCATGCACCTTAGTTTCAAATTTTCTCATAATTTCCCTCAAATTTATGGCCTCTCAAGAGTATCCAAGGTTTCATTTCAAACCTTTTGCATCAGTTGCCTGGTATGTAGTCTCAAACTCCCTTACATTTACTGTTATTGTAGTCTTAGGACATGTAGCTAGAAATGAGCTTGAAATAATGTTATAATGCCAAAACTATGCTTATTTGTAATTATAATTATAGTTAGCAGCTATAGGGCATCTACATGTCATTTGGGAAAGTCTTGAGTACCTATTTTCTAACCTAGACTCATTATAATTAACGTGTACAATAGGTGTCCATTCATTGGCCAAATGAGTCCAACATGACTTCTTTCAAATTTGGGGCTGGAATCTTGCTATCTAGGGTTATTTTATCTAATCATGATATTGTACACCTACTTGGAAGACAAAGTTTGTGTTAAGTTCGTGTCTTTTGAGCAATGGCAGAACTGTTGGCTGCAGTCTCAGGTATCGCAACTATGGTCTAGATGACCGCGACAGCAGTAGTGCGATCATGGTAAGTGCTATGTGATTTCCATACCTAAGGATAGCTACCTAGAGACACCCAACTTTTCGTACATCTATTTTTCACCCCAAAATCTCCTATAATAGTGCCACATGTACTTTTCTTGTTAATCTAGCATACGTTTTGCTTTGAAAATCTTAAAAATAGTCCGAAGTGTCCTATATATAGGTTCTCAGCTAAAAAATAAGAGACTTAAACAAATATGAGGCCTTGCTTCTGGAAAGCCATTACAAGTATTGCAAGAACCTCCGAAGGTCCAAGCTACACCTAGATTAGAGTATTTCTATGGACAAAGCCCCAATAAAGTTCCCAGAATTCGTTGATAGAATTTTTGCTATCATGGAACTTGCTCCAAGACTATCCTAGGGGCCTGGAGAATCCTCTACCACTAGCCATTCATATGTGGCTCAGTCCAACTATGAAATATATCAAGAGGAGCTAAAAAAGCAAGGTGCTAGGGTTGCCAAATTGGAAAAAGAATATTCAACCTTGGCAATATCATACAGGACCTTACGAGAGTCACAAGAAAGGTTGTTGAAGAGGGAAAAGAAGAGAGAAAAATTCTTCACTAAGCTGTGGAGAGGGGTAAAGGGAATCTTCAAAGTGTATAAGCCTACAGAATATCTACCTTCATTGAGGAGTGATAGTGATGATGGAGCCACTACTGAAGGATCTGGTGCTAATGGCAGTGAAGATAATGCAGGGTATACCAGAGATGATGAAGCTAATTCAGGGAGTATCCTTTACTCTTACCTTGCTAACTAGGCAGTGGGGGCACTGCCAACTTTTTAGTTAGGGGTGACTGTCCTTATATTTGATTTGTTTGGATGTCCTTGGGTAGTGTTTTGGATGACACTCTGGATATTATTTTTATTGTGTTTTGAGATGCTATATTTTTGGATACTTTAATGGTGCCTACGCTTTATGGATTATCATGTTTTTCTTCTATTTTTAGTATTTTTTTGATTTAATTTTATTATAATCTTGTTAATGCATGATTAGCTTTGCCCAATGATAGATTGACTGACAATATACTTAAGGGTAAAGTTCCGTATTTGGGTTTGAGACACAGGTGTAGGGGAATTTTGAGTACCCATAGCGTTAAGTGTCATTTAATATAAGGAAAGCCTGAGTACCTGCAGCATTATACGTTGTTAAGTTAGGATCACTTTATACACTATTGGCGAAGTCTGAGTATGCATATGGTTAGTTCGTCCATGATTGAGCCTATATGTAAGACTAGGCTTTGGTTGTAGCTATAGGTTAGCAATTTGCATGTGGTGCTATTTCAAATCAATAAACCCCCTCCGTAAAAAATTTTTGAAAGATCAATGGCATGGATGTGTGCAATATTGCAACAAAACTTTCTCTCTTTTTGTTCTTTCACAAAAATTTTATGTGTGAATAGTGATAAATATTTTGATTGTGTCTCCTACGAGAGGGATATTTGAGCTCCCTTGACAAAATTTTGCATGCTGTGTGTGGTGAGCTACTTGATATTTATCTCTTTCACACTTATGTTATCTAGAACTTGCTCCATTAGTCTTTCAAAACTAATTTTTATTGTACTTGGTTGGAGAAATGATCTTAGTCCCTCTTTGTAATTTTGGAACCCACTCTAGCTTGAAAAGCCTTTCCATACATAACGGAAATCCCTAGCTACCCACTTTGACCTTTTGGACCTTTCTTTGTCAAACACATTACAAGCCGTGAATTATTCTTTTATCCCTTTTTTGAATCATATCATCCTTGAACTTGAAAATACAATTTAAGGCTAAAAGCCTAAGTTGAGGGTGGTAAATATTGATGGAAGTAAGTTTGGGGCCATAAAGTATTAGTAAAATGCCAAATGAGCCTAAGTTTTGAAAATTAATGTTTAGAAAAAAAAGGATCCCATAAAAGAATGAATTACACAAAAGTGCAAGGAAGTGGAAGTAAAAGAATAGTGGTGAACAAAGGAAACAAAAGATAGGCTTTCAAAAAAAAATAAAAAAGAGTGGACCTTAGTCGAAAGAGAAGGGTTGTAAAACATGATGTAGATGTTCAAGGTAGGGTGTACCCATATTATTCCTAAATGATGTCCTACCCTAAACCAAACCTTCGTTACAACCTTAGAAAGTCCTTTAAGATCTCTGGCAATTTATTTTCTTAGTAGTGGCGATTGAAAATAGGGGCAAGCCTATGGCATGACACTCATTGCATTGAGATTTCTTCTGTGAGGGGAGTGTTCTTGAACTTAAAATTCCTTGTTGCATATTCTGTAGTTTGGTGTGTGGAAATTCTTTTTTCTTGTGAGGACGCCATGTAAACAAGTTGAGGTGAGTGACTTTTTCCACCTCCGGAACATTGAGGCAAATGAAGTACGGAATAGTTATAGTCAAAGGTGAGCCACTTTTAGAGTATTAGGTTTTGTTGTTTTATTGTTCCTTAAAGCGTTATGCAGCCTTAAATATTACATTTTATAATGAGGGGTGTTGAGAAATTAGTCTATCATATGTGCAATGAGCTACTTGTGGTTGCAACTTAAGTTCAAGTCTGTATAGCCTTTAAGGCATAAAATGTGGGAATAAATAATTGTGTCTCGTGGTAAAGAGGTAGTATTTCTTGAGTACAAACAAAGGGTTAAGTTGGGGGTGTTGATGAGAAGTGATTTTACCACTCTTTCACACTCACTATTAGTGCACATTACCTTGTTTTAAATGAGTAAATGAGTCATGATTATGATTAAATTCACTAATATCCACTCTTCGTAGGTATAAGAGTTGAAAAGACAAAAAGATATGGAGTGGAGCTTGAAATAATCAAAAAAGAGTAGAAAAAGTACAATTGAAGACCTGTGGTGGAATAGCCTCAATTACCATGGTCGCGGTCGCGGCTAGTCAAGACGGTTAATCAACCGCGAATGTAGAAGTTAATCGTGATCATGTAGTCACGGTCGCAGCTAGACCTGCATGATCATAGCTTGGTAGAAATATTCAGCCCAAGGGAAAAACTGTAATTGCATGTGCTGATCCCAACTTGAACAAAAAGACTTAAACCCTAATTCCATGGGGATTCATTCCATCACATTACTTCTTCCCTAATTTTCTAGGTTTTAGTTTGAGACTTTGTAGCCTCCATTTTTTAAGGAGAAAATATTGTATTAGTTTTGGGTGAAGAATACGTTGGAGACTTTCTAAGTGGAAGATTTGCTCACTTCCGTTGTTGATATTTAGGGAGAGCCAAGTTTGAAGTAGTATTCGCTTAAATCTTCCATAATTTATTTCAATGGAGATTATGGGTATATCTATGCTTATGTATCTTATATGTAATTAATCTCCCTCTTGGGGTTATGTGTGAATAGGGGTTTAAGTTTGTATGGGTTGTTATTATTAGCATCTATTTGGTAGTTCATGTTTATGAGTTCTATTATTGCTACACTAGTTTGGTTAGGATTTGATGGGTGAAATCCCCAAATACCTGCATGGGCTTGATGGGTGAACGCTCCAAGCTCTATAAAACCTAAGGTTATCTTCAAAAGAAGGTTTTGGGTAAAGTTCAGGAATCTATATCATTGTCAAAAGAGGGATATGGAGACCAAAACAATGATAGGGAATTATGTATGTAGTTTGCTAAAATTCTACTATCTTAGAAAAGGGTGAATGTGCGGCTGACTATGCCTTGGGTATCATCCTAGAAATAAGGATGCCTTGATCAAGGTTGTGGTTTCCGATTGTTGAACACACCTATTAGGTATTCAAAAGAATCAATCGGTGAAAGTTTGGTGTTTTGTTGAAAGACTAGCATCAAAATCTATAACCAAGCCTACCTATATTTGATTTACTAAATTGATGTTGATTATTAACCCCCACAGGTCACTCCCTTAGAAACGCATAATCCCAAGATCCATGCATAATTGTTAAAACTCTAATTATTCGTATCCCCAAATTTATACTAAAAAACCCAAAAAGAAACATTAGTGTCAGTAGTCACCTCCCCCATTTTAATTTCTTGTAACATTTGTTTGAATTTAACCTGTATCTATTATTTCAAATTAATTTGATCGCTACTCACATTGTTCCTCATGGATTCAACCCCGACTCCAAAGTTGGGTAAATATATTAACAACGACTACCTTGCACTTAAATTGATGTGTAACTTGAGCATTATCACTTAACGATCGATGTATTCTTTATCCAATTACAGCCTTCTGACTTTCTTGACTTACCGCAATCATGATGGCTAACCTATGATTGCGATACCTGAGGCCCAGCCTGTGCAAGTTTTCTAACTTTTGCACTTCTTTTCCCTTTCGATCAGTTTTGATTCAATTCCACATTCTTCTGTCTCATCACCTATACACCTACAAAATATGGAAATTAGTGTATTTAATTATAATTTTATCTCATTTATGCCTTCAAATCACAGTAGTGTGCATAAAAGTTAAGTGCGAATAAGCTATAATTTCACCACTTATCATGATCCTGATGCATTTACGATTCCATGTACTATTGGGACCTCCAAATTTTCTAGAGCTCTGTTTGTCTTTGGGGCCAGCATAAATTTGATGTTGCTAGCCGTGTTTAGACAATTAGGTTGAGCCTTGCCTAGCTGACTACTATGTAGTTATTGATGGTTGATCTCACTGTCAGGAAGCTTATAGGCATTTTATTTGATGTGATCGTAAGAGTTGATCACCTTATCTTTCCAACTAATTTTATAACTTTGCATTATGAAGTTAATTTCTAGATACCCATAATTTTGGAAAGACTGTTTATGGCAATGGGAAGAGAGATAGTTGTCATAGAAAAAGGGGAACTCAAATTCAAAGTCAATAAGGAAGAAGTCACTTTTAATTTCCAAAGAACAATAAAGCAACCAACTAACATGCGAGTGGTATCAGTCATTGATTGCATTGATAAATCGGGAGCTTACTCTTTTAGGTATCTTGAATTCTACTCTTGTGGGTATCTTGATGAATTTTTAATAGTCAAAATATCCATATCTTTCCACGACATTAAATCAAGCACTACATGGGAGGCAACCATGGTCTTGCTGGTGAATCGAGTGACCAACATAGCTATTTCATGCCGCGATGTTAAATTAGGTGTTGTTAAGGAGGACACTTAGTATGTCCCAAGTATGTCCTCACTTACCTTTTTTTTACTTTGTTTTTCACATTGAGGACCATGTGCAGTCTTTTAGTTGGGGGTGGGGAAAATGATAGTTGTCGCTGGTTTTTGTATCCGTGCTTCTTTTTTGTCATCCGCTTTATGATCTTAGAACTTATATTTCTAGGTTTATGCACCTCAACTCAGTCAAATAGCCTAAGTTGAGGGTGGCTATTATAGGGGTGCATAATGTAAAGTGGGCATGAAGAAGTAAAAAATAAAAGAAAAATAAAGTATGACAGGGTGTGGCAGCAAAAGAAAAAGAAAAATATAAAAATGTTGAAAAAGAAAGAATAAGAAAACGACACCCAACCTGAAGGTGCTTTAAAATAAAAAGGGATGAATAAGAGAGGAAATAAAGTGAAAAATGGCTAATAAGTAACACGCCAAAGTTAGTTTAGTGCCAAAGAGGCTTAGTCACTCGATATCCATATGTACCATACCATCCCCTCTAGCCTACATTACAAGTCAAAAAAAGTCCTATAGTGATCCTGACCTGACTATCTGAATGCTTAGGTGTAAAAAATAAGGCAAACTATGGTTTATGATATGCATTGATTGGAACTTCTTTCTGATTATGAGTGTCTCTTGATTATCCTAACATTGACATGCTTTATTTCATAAATAAGTGAGGAGGCCTTCTTTTGATGTGAGGGCACATGGATTGTATGACTAGATGCATACTTGTTTAGGTAAGTGTGACCTCTATATATGCATGGTTGTCTGTTGGTAATGTAATTTCCATAACTTGATTCCTTTGTGTCATATAATTGTTCTTTATGTATACACATAGTTATTTTTCACTTGTGGTATAGGATGGGATAATGAATTTGAACTTAAGATGATGATTGACTATCTTGGATGTCTTAGATTCTCCTAGTTGAGAGTCGTACTTTATTTTGTTTTCTTTTGTTGCCTGAGGACATGCAATGTTATACCTTAAGGGTGTTGATGTGCTATGAATTTGTAGCACTTTTTATACTTAAAACTATGAAAATATCATTATTCTTTGGTTGTTTTGTTAGATATGATGTGTTTTGGGTAGGTTTTGCAAGAAATTAGGTTTTGGATGCTAAATTCAAGAAAAAGGATGAAAAATGATGTTTTTGGCTACTTACTTGAGCATTTTTTAGCATATGTGGCACCTACTGGGCGTATGTGACCAAAGCATGTAACAGAATTTAAAGTCCAAAGGCTTGGTTGCAGGAATTTGAAGACTCTAGCACTTACCTGGGTCCACTTATGAGCCTTATGTATTACTGGAGGACTGTAGGTGGCTAAGGTAAGTATCAAAACCCAAGATCCAAAGAGTGCAAAGCTGTCGACAAATTTTCTTGCACTTACCTAGGTGCACTTGCAGGCCGTATGTAGTACATACGATTTGTATGTGGCCCGCCAACTCCATTTCTCCTTTTTTATTCGGGATTTAATTTTTAGGGTTTGCTCATGTACTATAAATACCTTTTTGTGGTTTTTAGTAGGAGTTACATACTTTGACATATATTTACACTCGTTAACATATTGTGATCCTTGAATTCTTGTATTGTTAATTTTAGTTGATAATTCTGTTTCCAACTTTGGGTTTGATCATTGATTATTGTGTTATTACTTTAATGTTTTCCATCATGAAATTCATTGGCATTTTCATAAGCATAAGTGGCTAAAAACCTTAGCTAGGGTTGTGGAAACCCTAGCAGATTGATGAAGTAGGTAAAGTGTGGAGCTGTTCTGAACTAGTACCTATGCATTTATTGTATTATCTTTAGTTTAATAGTTGTATTATAGTTTGAAAAAGTTAGTATCCCACCTAGATATCCTATTCACTCCAAAAGGGGAGTAGGGACTAGGAAAAGATAATGAAAATAGTAATTTGGAGTTAACTGCCAAAACAAGATTACTAGTCTTGTCTTCTTAAGCCAATTAATTTCATCTAATAACTTGAGACCCACAAAGTGATAGTTAACTAGGATCTAGGATAAGGATTAGTAGAGGACCACTTTGATACTCAAAAGGTAAAGGGTGAAATCCCTCAATGAGTCCGCAAGACCGTTGATGGTACATAACTTACCAGATTCTGCATGAAAGGTACTGGGTTGGTTTAGTTGAGCACAATGACTATGGATTTGAGATGCCAGGGGGAACACAATCCTAGTGTTTGTCTCCTATTGATTTCAACCAAAAGTATGAACCAATTACTTACGATTACTTTAAACTGCAAATTCCCCTATTTACTTTCTGCATTTACCCTTTGATTCCAGCAAAAGAGAGATACTATACTTGTAGGGTACGAACCCAACCTTAGTTGGGTTACTATACTGACTGCGACCACTTTAGCCTCAATATAGAGGTGTAGTTTGGGTGGTGATCAGTATTTAACATTCATATTTTCTACAATTAATATTATTATTAGAATATTTTGACAATATTGGTTCAACTAAAAGAATTAACAATTGCATTTAAAATCCTTTTAGTTGACTGGATGAGTTTTTGATTATTTAGTTCTCCTACTGAAAAGATAGTGTGGGTGCTACTCATAATGAGTGGTAATGGGTCTGGAGTGTGACATCCATGTCAATAGCAGAATCAATATCCCTATTCAGAGGAACACCAGTCAACTCATAGGAAACACATCCATGAACTCTCTAACAACTCTCATTAAATCAATATTGGTATCGTCCACAAAGACCAAATAATAAAGACACTTTTTTCCTACCATATGACAAGCATGAAGTAAGGATATAACCCCTTTCGAACAAGAAATAGGAGAACCCTTCCACTCTGAACTCAAAAAAGTCAAAATAGTTAAGGTAACTATCTTAGAATAACAATCTAAAACTGCATGATAAAGAGACAACCAATCTATACCTAATATGACATCAAAGTCAACCATATCAAGGCTGATTAAGTCTACCCAAGTCTCACTCCCTTAATAGTCACTACACATGATCGACACACTCAATCCACCACTAAAGAATCATCTTTGAAAGAAATAAAAATGTGTATATCAGTAAACTCACACATAGAATCAATACCAAAGTCAAATATGTAGATACATAAAATAATGTAGACCCAAGGTCAAACAACACTAAAGTAAGATGATGACAAAATAGGACAATACCTATAATCATAGCATTAGAGGCCTCTACCTTTGGTCTCTCGGGAAAAGAATATAATTACCTGCGCCCACTGAACAACTACTCATACACTACCATGACCTCTATCTCCAGTACCCTATATCCCCTTTTACTTCCTTGTCTACCCCTTTTGAGTATTGACAATAGCATCAGACAAAGCTGAAGTTGAGAACCCTATTGGGGAGGACACATTGTATGTTGGGGATATTCTTTTCTAAGTGTCTAAACTCATTATAAATAAAACAACCTTAATTAGAAAAATCTTACTATGAGGGCCAAGAGTAATCAAAACACCCTCCACAGTTAGATAAACCAAAATGAGGCCCTCAGTTTACATGACCTAATCTCTGACTACTCAAAGCCTCAAAATTTACAAACCAAATAATTAAACTCTACAAGATTGCCTGAATTAATCCACTATGGTAACAATAAGAACATCTACCTAGAAATCCCTACCTTGGGATAAAAAACCACTAAAATTGTCCTATCAGTGTCCCCTATTAACACCACTGTGATAAGCACCCTGGTGAATAGTCTAATCCTCTTAGCATGATCCACAATATTCTAGAAGGAGGCACCTATAATGTAACAACCCATACGTTTCTAAGCTAGAAATTGGAATATCAATCCTACATAATTAATTTCTAGTCCTATGATTCATACTTGAATCCATGTTTCATAATCATCAATCTAGTGTGAAGAAGGATTATGAGGTGGGAAAGTTGTTAATAAGGGTCACTTAGAGCAACGTGATCTAAGAGTCTTTGATTCATCCAATTTTTGGTGTTTAATTCTACAAAGGTCAATTTTGAATGAGTATAACCTTATATATATATATATATATATAGAATTTGACAACTTAATACCCACCAAATTGTAAATGATCGAATTATCTTTCCAACGATACAAATTTTGCCTTAATCCAATACCTGACCGAAAAGTTATGGCCATGCAAATGGGTGTTTGTCACCTAACAATTGCCTAAGGCTACTAGAATGGGTGTGCGATTGGCTAGGCATCACCCAGCCAAGGGATAGGAAATTAGCCATATGTCTCCTATCCCAGGGCTAGGCGATTGGTTAGGCATCGCCCACCATGGCTTGGGCATTTTTTTGGGCGTCGCCTAAGTTATATCCCAGTGCCACTCCGTTTTGACTTAAATTAATAGTGTTGAAGTCATTTTACACCTATAAACCATCCCTAATCATATCAAAACGTTTTGATGAAGTATTAAGCACATTAACTTCTCACTCTTAACCCTATGTAATCAATAAGCAACTCAAAAAACCCCCTCCATTCCCAAGAACAAGATTCAAGCCCTTTTCACAAGAAATTAAGGAAATTAAGTTTCCAATCCAAGAATTCTTCCAGAAATCAGTCGTTAAGGTATGTTTGATATTCATCTATGAGACCTTTTCACCCATGGAGTCCAAGAATCCCTTTTAAGTTTTACATTATGATTTTTACATGTTATTTTGAATTAGATGTGTGAAGCGCATATGAACTTTGATTTCGAATCATGTTTACCATGTGATGTCATTGCAACTATCCCATGACACGTTTGAATGATGATTATTCTTATGTTAAATTCATGTCACATGATTTTAATATTACAATTATGCTATTATCATATGTTTTAACTATTCCCATGCTTTAAATCATGACCCTCGTTTGTTTGATGAAATGCCTATGAGATGAATTTTGAACAATAATCCATATTATGGTTTGTAAAGCTATATATATACTCTAATTGACACTTTTATTCATTGTTGGGGGTTATGAATACCCAAAACTTAGCTATTTACTTATTCTTAGTATCTTTCATAATGGTTTCAGATATGTATGAGCATTATTCATTCAGTTAGTTATCATAATTAGTTAAACTTAGATCAGTTCAGTAATCCAAGTCAGTTCAGTTGGGAGTAGGATTTAGCATCGAGCAAACCCAGGGATGGGGGAACACCTGCCAGTAGATGGTGTGACTCTTAGTAGCAATCCGTGTATTCTAGAACTATGTTGCCATCGTAGGTTTGAGTTATTAACCTAACAGTTGTGGGTTGACACATATCTCACCAGGGCATCTCCCAGTAGAGGGTGAATCTTTATTCCTTCAGGACTTCACTTTAGTAGATCCACATAGCCATTGTTAGTACCCTTGGCATGGTATTGACACCCTTCCGACTAGGGTTACAAGTTGGACCCCAATTATCTTAGATCGGGGCATGTCGGTTAGATAATACCTCCTATAGTATCAGTCTAGTATTTAATTTAGTATTCATTTTTAGGTTTGTTTACCCATAACATACAGTTATTAGTTATTCAATTATCAGTATTTCAGTTTACAGACTATTTCAGAACATGTTTTATGCTTGGCAATGCATTCGTAGATTTCACAATTTTCATTTATTCATATTCAGTTATTCTAAGTTATTCATTCAGTCAGTTATTATTCATGTACGTGAACCCATACATATCACCCTAACCTCATATCTTATACCAATATATTCAAAGTACTGATCGCATACTCTTTTCTTATGCTATGATGTTTAGCATCATAGGTTTGGATACTCAGGCTCCTAACCCCGCAAAGATATTTCATCCTATCAGCAGCAGTAGTCATTGTGAGTCCTCATCTATCAGGGACATGGTGGTTTATTTTAGTTTACTTTATTTTAGCTTGTCAGTAGGAATTAGTTGGGACCTCTCCCATAAACTCTTTTCAGTCAGATTTAGAGGCTTTCAGGCATTTTGGATAGTCAGTTGATTTGTTAACTTTTTCAGTCAAATTTTTAGTATGTTTATTTGTATTTTAGAATTTAGAATTTTGTTGTATTAATATTAGTACTTAAAACATTTGGCATTATTCAGTTATTTCTGTACATATGTATATTATTACCATATTATTCGATGCTCATAATAGGTACTAGTTCATGGGTTAGCTTGTGATATTTTGGGACCATAAACACTGTTGTCATGACTAGGGGGTAGCTTTGGGTCGTGACAAAACTTGGTATTAGAGCCTTAGGTTTTAAAGTTTCCTAGGGAGTCTAAAGCTGCATTGAGTAAAGTCTTATGCATGGGTGTAAAGTGTGCCACACTTATAGATAGGAGGCTACAACACATTTTAGGAAAAGTTTTCCTTCTTTCAGTATTCATGTCATGCAAATGAGCATGATATCAATTTAAACTCTTTTTTCTAATTCAATCATCCTTCCATTTATAGAAAATGCCTCCCAGAAAGAAGAAATAGGAATCAACCCGCACCCTTACCTGTTTAGGAAGATCCCCTGAATGAGCATGTTTCTCATGCCAAGTTCAGAGATGTATTCACTACTTTAGCTTACTCGATAGCAGCCTATAATAATCAATAGGCTGCTATCCTATCCAATAGAGTGGCTAACTCCACCACAACTAGGATTTAGGACTTCACCCAAATGAACCCTCCTATTTTTACTGGATCTAAGTCTGATGAGGATCCACAAGAGTTTCTTAACATGGTTCAGAAGGTTACTGATATTATGGGTGTCACATTTAGTGATAGTGAAGAAGTTTCTTCTTACCGGTTGTAGGATGTAGCTCACACATGGTATACGTAGTGAAAGGGGGTAAAGGCGCAGATGCGGGGCTTGTAGAATGGGAGGAGTTTACCACAACCTTTTTACACAAATTCTTCCTAGTAGAGTTGAGGAAAGGTAAGATTTATGAGTTAATAAATTTAAAATAGGGTAACATGAGTGTGATGGATTATTCTCTTAAGTTTACCCATTTGGTCAGGTATGCTTCTTCGATGGTGGATGATAACCTGTCTAAGTTTGTCTCTGGTGTAGCTGATAGTGTGATCAAGGAGTGTAGGACCATAGTGCTGATTTAGGAGATGGAATTTTCTAGGCTTATGGTCTATGCTCAGTAGATTGAGGAGGATAAGGTTTAGGATAAAGAAAGAGAGAATAAGATAGATAGGAAAGGTAACTTTAAGTTTTATCTGCCGAGATCGGAGGGTGGCAACCATCCTCAATTCCGTCAAAAATATGTAGCCTCAGCTTCTTCTTAAGCTAGTTCTTTGGTGCTAAAGTTCAAAAAAGATAATAAGGATAAAGCGTCAGGCTCTAAGTCCTAGGGAAGTGTAAACAGAGGTCGTACTAATCCTCTTTGCCGGAAATGTGGTAAAAATCATCAGGGTGTATGTAGAGCCAACAGTGATGTGTCCTTTGGGTGTGGCAAGCCAGGCTGCAGATTCAGGGATTGCCCAAAGAGTGGTCGACAGGGTCAGTTCAGTCGTCACCAAATTCCATCCAATCGCCCAACTCAGTAGGGTGCCGCTTCTAGCGCAATCAGAGGCCAACACCCGAATAGGCTGTATGCACTCTAGTCCAGATAGGATTAGGAAAGTTCTCCTGATATGGTTATGGGTATGTTACAGGTCTTTCATTTACATATTTATATTGTGTTAGATCGCGAAGCTTCACTTCCTTTTGTAACCCCTTACATAGTTATTAATTTTAGTGTCAGTCTTCAAACTCTATTAGAGCCTTTCTTAGTGTCTACCCTAGTGGGTAAATCTATTCTAGCTAAGCGGGTAACAAAAATTGCCCGATTATAGTATCTCAAAATGTCACTATTATAGACCTTATAGAGTAAGAGATGACTAATTTTGATGTCATTCTCGGTATGGATTGGCTCCACTCATTCTGTGCTTCAATTGATTGTAGAAATAGAGTTTTTTATTTTTAGTTTGTGAATGAACCAGTCCTTGAATAGAGGGTTAGTACTTTAGTGCTTAGGGGTTAACTTGTTTCATACAGTAAAGTGAGAAAAATGATATCCAAGGGATGTGTTTACCATCTTGTTTGAGTTAAAGACACTAATTTTGAAACTCCCATTCTTGAGTTCATTTCAGTAATAAGCGAATTTCCAAATGTGTTCCCTAAAGATCTTCCCAAAGTTCCAACCAAAAGGAAAATTGGCTTCAGAATAAACCTTTTTCCATATACTCAGCCTATCTCTATTCTTCCATACAGAAAGGCTTCAGCTGAGCTTAAGAACTTGAAAGAATAGTTAGATGACCTCTTATATAAGGGATTCATCATGCCCAGTGTTTCCCCATAGGGTGCTCCAGTTATTTTCGTGTGAAAGAAAGATGGTTCCCTTAGAATATGTATTGATTACCACCAGTTGAACAAAGTCACAATCAAGAATAAGTACCCACTTCCCAAAATTGATGACTTGTTTGAACAACTTTAGGGTGCCAATTATTTCTCTAAGATAGACCTCAAATCTAGCTATCATCATCTCAGAGTCAAAGATATGACATTCTGAAAATAGCTTACAGAACTCGATATGGTCACTTTGAGTTTCTAGTTATGTCTTTTGGACTAACGAATGCCCCAGCAGCCTTTATGGACTTGATAAACAGAGTATTCAAGTAATACTTAGACATGTTCGTCATAGTCTTCATTGATGATATTCTTGTCTATTTCCAAAACAAAAATGATCATGTAGACCACCTCAGAATGGTATTACAAACTCTTAGAGCCCATTAGTTGTTTGCCAATTTTTGTAAGTGTAAATTTTGGCTAATATTAGTAGCTTTCCTTAGCCATATTGTTTCTAGTGATAGCATTAGAGTTGACCCTCAAAAGACCAAAGCAGTGAGAAACTGGCCTATACCCATCTCTCCATCAAATATCAGGAGTTTCTTGGGTTTGGCTGGCTATTATTGATGGTTTATTGAAGGGTATTCATCTATTGTATCCCCCATATCCAAATTGACTCAGAAAAAAGTCAGGTTTCAATGGTTAGAATCTTGTGTGAAGAGTTTTCAAAAGTTGAAGACTCGACTTACCTCAGCCCCAATTTTAACCTTGCCAGATGGTTTAGATGGGTTTGTTGTTTACTGTAATACTTCAAGAGTTGGTTTGGGTTGTGTTTTGATGTAGAGAGGTAAGGTTATTACCTATATCTCTAGAAAGCTTAAACCCCATGAAAAGAATTACCTTACCCATGATCTTAAGTTGGCAGCTATTGTGTTTGCCTAACAAATTTGGAGAATTTATTTGTATGGCATTCATGTTGATGTGTTCACGGATCATAAAAATTTGCAGTATGTGTTTCTGTAGGAATATTTAAATCTCTGTCAAAGAAGGTGGTTAGAAGTGTTGAAAGATTATGATATGAGTTTTTTGTATCATCCAAGCAAGGCCAATATAGTGGAAGATACCCTTATTAGATTGTGTATGGGTAGTGTTGCTCATGTAGAGGATGATAAGAAGTATTTAGTTAGGGAGGTTCATCAGCTTGCTAGATTAGTTGTGCATTTGGTGGATTTAGCTGAGGGTAGTGTATGGGTTCAGAATAGTTTGGAATGTTTTTGTGGTTGCTGAAGTGAAGAAGAAGCAAGATAGGGATTCCAGTCTAGTTAAGTTGAAGGAATTAGTTAGAGATAGAAAGGTAGAGATTTCTCCCAAAGGGGAGATGGTGTGTTGCAATATCAGGGTAGGCTGTGTGTGCCAAGTTTATATGGTTTAGAAAACAAATCCTTTTAGAAGTGTTTGGTGCGCGCTATTCTATTCATCTAGGAGCCACTAAGATGTACCTTGATTTGCGGGAAATCTATTGATGGGATGGTATGAAGAGGGATATTACAGAGTTTGTAGCTAAGTATCCTAATTATCAGCAGGTTAAGGTTGAGCACCAGAGGCCTAGTGGCACAATGCAGGAGTTTAACATTCCTACTTAGAAGTGGGAAGAGGTGAACATAGATTTTATGATAGATTTTCCTCGTATGCGTCGTCAACATGATTTGATATGGGTTGTTATAGATAGAATAACCAAATCAGCTTATTTTTTGCCATTTCATACTTTCTATACAGCCAAGGTCTATGAAAAGCTGTATATTAGAGAGTTGGTTAGATTGCATGGAGTCCCATTATCTATTATTTCAGATAGAGGTACTCAATTTACCTCTCACTTTTAGAAAGCTTTTCAAAAGGTTCATGGTACCTAAGTTCATATCAGTACAACCTTTCACCCTCAAAAAGATGGTAAGGTAGAGAAGACCATTCAGACCCTAGAATATACATGTTAAGAGGATGTGTTATCAACTTTAAGGGTAGTTGGGCTGATCACTTATCTTTGATTTAGTTTGCCTATAATAACAGTTAACATTTCAGTATTCAGATGGCTTCGTTTAAGGATCTATATGGGGTAAGATGTAGGTCTCCTATTGGTCGGTTTGAGAAAGGTGAAACTGTGTTGATAGGTCCAGATTCAGTATTTGTTGCGATGGAGAAGGTTCAGTTAATCAAGGAGAGGCTTAAGACAGCCCAAAGTCACTAGAAATCCTATGCAGATATGAAGAGAAGTGATATTGAGTTTGAGGTTAGTGACTTAGTCAATTTGAACATCACTCCCATGAAGGGAGTGAAATGGTTTGGAAAGAAAGGAAAGCTCAGTCCTCCATATGTTGGGCCTTAAAAGATCTTGAGACGCTTTGGAAAGGTAGCTTATGAGCTTGAGTTGCCTGCAGATTTGGCATCGGTGCATCCAGTGTTCTATGTCTCTTTGTTAAAGAAGTGTATTAATGACCCAGCTGTAGTAGTCCTTTTAGAAAGTACTGATGTTCAGGACAGCCTTTATTACGAAGAAATCCCAGTTGAAATCCTTGATTGTCAGATTCGTAGACTGAGGAGCAAAAAAAGTTCCTTTGGAAAAATTTCTTTAGCAAAATCAGTCCAATGAGGGAGCCACTTGGGATGCAGAATCAGATATGCATACTAAGTACCCTCATCTTTTCTCCGCAAACTCAGACTCAGCTTATGGTAACAGTTATTCTTAGATTGACTTTTTTTTCATTTTTAGTTCTAGCTATATGACCACTCCCATGTCATTGCATACATTTTATGAAAGTAGTTTGGTTCATGTCGAATGTTTTAGAATCAATTATGTAATTATGTTCTCAGTCATGTATGTCCAGTATATGATCTCAGTTGCCTTAATTCAGTATCCTCAGTCTAACCAGTCTTATTCGAGGATGAATGTTCCCAAAGGGAAGATATTGTAACACCCTGTACATTTCTAAGCTAGAAATTAGACCTTCATTCCTACATAAGTAAACTCTAGTCCAGTGATTCATACTTGAATCCATGTTTCATGATCATCAAACTAGTGTAAAGAATGATTATGAGGTGGGAAAGATATTTATAAGGGTCACTTAGAGCAACATGAGCTAAGAGCCTTTCATTCGGCTAAATTTGGTGTTCGATTACACAAGAGTCAGCTTTGAACGAATATAACTTTATGTATATGTGGAATTTGTCAGCTAAAGACCCACTGAATTATAGATAATCTAATTATCTTTCCAAAGATACAAATTTTGCCTAAATTCAATACTCGAGCAAAATATTATGGCCATACAAAAGGGTATGCATCGTCTAACAATCTCCTAAGGCTATTGGAATGGGTGTGAAATTGGCTAGGCGTCTCCCAGCCAAGGTTTAGGCAATTGGCCCTGTGTCTCTCAGCCCGGGGCTAGGCAATTGACAAGGTATCGCCCACCTTGGCTTGGGCGATTTGCTGGGCGTCGCCTAAGTCATTGCACAGTGCCAAAAAAACTCTGTTTTGACTTAAACTAAGGGTATTAAAGTCACTTCACACACCCCTAAACCATCCCTAATCACTTCAAAAGGTTTTGATGAAGTATTTTACACATTAACTTCTCTCTCTTAACCCTAAGTAATTAGTAAACAACTCAAAAACCTCCTCTATTCCCAAGAACAACATTCAATCCTCTCATAAAAAAATCAAGGAATCAAGTTTTAAACCCAAGAATCCTTCCAAAAATCAGTCGTTAAGGTATGTTAGATGTTCTTCCATAGGCCCTTTTCACCTATAGATTCCAAGACTCCATTTTGAAGTTTTAAATTATGGTTTTTACATGTTATTATGAATTATATCCATGAAGCTCATATGAACTTTGATTTCAAATCATGTTTACCATGTGATTTCATTGCAATTATCCCTTGACACATTTGAATGATGATTATTTGTATGTTATATTCTTAACCCATGATATTAATATTGCAATTATGGTATTATCATATGTTTTAACTATTCCCATGCTTTAACTCATGACCCTCGTGTGTTTGATGAAATGCCTAAGAGATGAATTTTGAACAATGATCCCTATTATGGTTTTTAAAGCTATATATATGCCCTTATTGATACTTCTATTCAGTACTGGGGTTTATGAATACCTAAAACTTAGTTGTTTACTTAGTCTCAGTATATTTTATAATAGTTTAGATGTGTATCATTATTATTCATTTAGTCTGTTATCATAATCAGTTAAACTTAGTTCAGTTCAGTAATCCGAGTCAGTTCAGTTGGGAGTAGGATTTAGCATCTAGAATCTAGGGATGGGGGCTCACCTACCTGTAAAGAGTATGACTCTTAGTAGTAATCTCTATATTCCAGATCTACGTAGCCAATATAGGTTTGAGATATTAACCTACCAGTTGAGGTTTGACACATATCTTACCAGGGCACCTGCTAGTAGAGGGTGACTCTTTAGTCCTTTGAGACTTCACTTTAGTGGATCCACATAACCATTGTTAGTAGCCATGGCACGGTATTGACACTCTTCCAATTGGGGTCACAGGTCAGACCTAATTAGCTCAGATTGGGGCATATCGGTTAGATGATACCTCCTACAGTCTCAGTCTAGTATTCAGTATAGAATTCATTTTTAGGTTTGTTTTCCCATAGCATACAGTTATTGATTATTCAATTTTTGGTATTTTAGTATTTTAGTTTATGGACTATTTCAGAACATGTTTTATTCTTGGTCATGCATTCACAGATTTCACAGTTTTCATGTATTTATATTTAGTTATTCTATGCTATTCATTCAGTCAGTTATTATTCATGCACGTGAACCTATGCATATCATCCTAACCTCATCTTTCATACCAATACATTCAAAGTATGGGTCGCATGCTCTTTTCTTACGTAATGATATTTAATATTATAGGTTTAGATGCTCAGACACCTGTCCGCACATAGACAGTTTAGCCTATCAGTAGTTGTAGTCATGGTAAGTCCTGATCTATCAAGGATATGGTGGTTTATTTCAGTTTACTTTAGTATTTTTGTAAATTTTTTTCGTTTGTTAATGGAGTTAGTTAGGGCCTATCCCATCAGCTCTTTTTTTTCAGTCAATTTTAGAGGCTTTCAAACATTTTAAATGATCAGTTGATTTATTAATCTTTTTAGTTAGATTTTTAGTATGTTTGTTTATATTTCAGACTTGAGAATATTTTTGTGTTAATTTTAGTACTTAAAACCTTTGGATTTATTCAGTTATTTCTGCACATGTGTCTCTTATTACCATATTATTCAGTGCTCATAGCAGGTACCATTTCATGGGTTAACTTATGGTATTTTGAGGCCGTAAGCATCATTGTTGTGACTAGAGGGGTAGCCTCGGGTCGTTTCATGTAATCACTAACTGAGCATTTTCAAATTGATTAGAAGTAGTTGAACCCTTAACAAACAATCTGATCCTCTCAAACTCTGTGGAGATACTAGTTGTGGCATACCTATATAAGGCATAGAAATGATTCCTATACTCAACAATAGTCATGGAGCCTTACTTTAAACTATCAAACTCATCTCTTAGCTTGTCTCTCAAGCTAAAGGAACAAACTTCTGAAGGAAAATCTTAAAAAATAGGGTCCAATTCAAAGGAGGGGAACCCACTAATCTACAACTAACAAAATATCTATACCACTGGTTAGCTATATTAGTCAACTAGAAAGTAGTGTAATCAATAACATAGAACTCAAGAAAATAAAGGTCATGAAACTTCTCCTAAAAATTGACCAAAAACTCATAAGCCTCCTCACAAATAGCACCACTACACTTTCGAGGTCACAATCTCATAAATTCTCAAATCACTTCTAGTTATCAGTAGACATTACTAGACCAAGTTCTATAGAAAGAATAATAATTCTAGATGGTAACACCTTAATATATGGATCTAAATAATAATGGGTTAAAACCATAAATAGAATCCTGCACTGGTAGTTTTACACTCTCTCACATCTAGGAACCATCCAGAGTACTTGGTAGGATATTTTCTTGAGAGATGCCATTTAAATGGCTCAAAAGTGGAATAAGAATATCCTATAAGACTAGGTAGCAATAAAATCCTAAGGGAATGGGATGGTCATATATTTCTAGATGATAAGTCTCTTTAACATGATTAATGTCTGGCTCAGGGGAGGCTATTCTAGCTTGCCCTTTAGTTTAAGCTGGTATTCATGCTTGACTGCTACCTTAATCCCAACTGCAACTTTTGCCTCATCTCTTGACTAGGATCCTATAGTAGGAGCTAGCTTAGCATCATCAATATCTCTTGATCGAGTTTCCACTACTGAATTTCTTTAAGAAAATTTTTGTTTTTATTGATTAATCATCCAAAAAATATTACAAAAACTCGACTTGGGCCAACTCACATTTGAAAAACAAATGCACAAATCAAAATATGTAAGCCCATGACTCAACCACTTATTCCCTTACGTATATACACTATTCTAAGGTTTTCTAATTTATTTCCTCTTCTTTTAGCTCTTCCCTACCACACTTGAGAGATGATGGTGATGTGTAGCACCAGTTCTTTCTCTTCCTTTTGTGGGTGATAAACTATGCTTCCTTGTTTAGTCTTGCAAATGATGTTTTTGGCTTGAAAAAATAAGCTTCCTCGCCCTTTCTTTTTCTCGTCATTATCTTTTATTTCTTAGCTCTCACTATTTTCTTCCTATTTCAGCTTTGTTCTTTGGTGGATGGGACATAAGTGTACTTTTGGTGTTTTATTAAGGGACTCCGTCATAAGTGTGATCTGACCTTCTTTGCATAAGTTCAATATCCTAACCTTGTTATTACTACTCCTACACTCAATTGATGTTTGGCTTCAACAGTCATGGGTGGTATAGATATACAAGGATTCTTGGAACTATAAACTTCCATAGAAAATCTAGATCTCAAGTGCAAAAACTCCAATATGACCAAGTGAGCCCTTTTTTTATTGTGAGTCTTTTTTGTTGGCTGCTATAGTGTAGGCTAGATAGCTTTTTCACTACTTTTCTCATTGTCATGGCTTATGTAATTATGTACGTGAAAAACTAAGTTTTAGCCTTTTTATCCCCTTCACCCCTCTTTGGTCACAATCATATGTATGGGCATTTAGATTTATCATTGTTATTGATCCTTTTTCCTATTGATTCCATTTAATGGAAATTTATGAAGTTGGAATTTCCTTTTTCCATTGCTAGATCACCAAGTATTTTGCAAGCTTGTTATCCCCTCATTATGTGTTGAAACTAAACTTGCTTGTATGTTATTTGTTCTTTTATTTGAATGATTATGGCTAATTTTCTCTATGGACAATCCCATTCTCCCTATAATACCTTCAGTAGCATTAATAAGTTTGTTTGAATGATTACCCTATTAAGATGCTCTTACTTCCAATGTTTAGTAGCTTTTAGATATTGTGGCCTCTACTTCAGTAGTAGTAGTCTCATCAACGTAGTAGTCTCATCAATGTAATCCCCCTCTGCATATATTAAGTCTTCATTCTCTTCACTGAGGCAGAAAGCATACGAACCTAATCCTGTATTTCCTTTAAATGCCTCATCTGTGTTGAATTTCACCCATCCTTATGGAGGTAATTTTTATGTAGCTTTGGTAATCTTGATGGGTGTTCTTATTTTTTCCAATTCTTTTAAGACTCCCTACCAACTAAAGGAAAATTCTTTCTTGGCTTTCTCACTTTAGCAGCATCCATAAATTCTTTGTGTTGTTATGAATTATCCTTTTCCATACCATATTCTTTCCTTCATGCTTCTTTTTATTTCTTTTCCTCTGCAGTTCCCACACTATAATGCTTGGCATTGCTTGGAAGTATGTCTTTATTCTATTTCTCACTTTAACTTCCTATCATTTCATAATAACTTCCCTTAGACTTAATCCTAGGATATTTAAACCTGATAACGAATAAAAATAGGGACCAAGTCCTGTTAGTGGCTTCTGATTGTAGGAACACATGAGATATAGTCTCTTATATAGGATTTATACAACACCAATACCTAAAAGGTCTTTCATATCCCCGTCTCCTTATCCTATCATCCATAGGTGCTTTAAATTTCTAAAGTCTCCATATGAACAAAGCTATTTTGAATGGCGATCCTTTCACCCATATCTTCACTAAAATTTGACTAGGCAGCTCCATATGTCTGATGTATTGTCATAATAATCAAAATAAAAATTTCCCATTAGCCTCTAGCATCTACCATGGTCTGTCATCCTCTTTTCTTCTTTGTGGAGACCTAATCTTGTTAATAATATGATCAGCCACATCCTCTGGTAAAAGGACTTTGATCAGTTATTCATTCCATTCCTTTCTATAACTAGATCTTGCATATGTTGGTATCTCTCATCCCATTCTTGACTTTCTTTAATAATAGAATTTAAAGCACCCATACCTGTCTAATTTTCATGCTACAACTGAGTTGTTTCCTTCATTGTTTCCCACCATATTTGATCTTTAGTCAAATATCTAGCTTGTAGTAATTTCTTCATAGCATTTTTCCATATTATCAAATTTGGGTTCTCATTCTTACAGTTCTTGTTGTGCATGTAGTTTCTCCACACTGATGGTTTTATTTTGAAGTTCCACCATAGTTTACAGAAGAAAGCCATTGATAAATCATGAACCAGTTTGAATCTAATACCTCTCTTTTTCTCTAGTAAGCATAAGGTTTCCCATCTAGTCTAATAATTACCTCTTACTCCTATACTGCTACTTTAGAAGAACTGGGTCATCATCCTTTGAATGTTATTTATGTCATTAAAAGGAGGATTCATTACTGATAAACAATGTATAAGTATACTCAATAGCATATGTTTTATCAGTAATTCTCTTCCTCCACAGGAAAATAATTTCCCCTTTCATGCCTGAAACTTTGTGCTAATTATATGAATTCTCTAGTGATGGTTGGCGTTCTACTTACTCATATATAAAATGGGACAACCTAGGTAAGTAAAAGGGAATTTATTCCTTAAGATAACAGTTGCTACCTTTGCCACAATCACATCCCCTGGAGGAATATTTTTGTGAAAGTAAATATTACTTTTATATTTTGTTCATTTTCTGTCTTGAGACCTTATCATAATTCTCCAAAACTCCAGTCTCAAGTTTCATTGTGCCAATTTTAATTTTTAAAATATAATCATGTCAACAGGAAAAGCTAGTTCTTACTTTTAGGCTCCCTCTAGGTATTCCAAACAGCTTGAATTCTTTCTTCTTCAATAATGAGTTCATAGATTTGGATATAAACTCTACAGCAAATATGAAAAGGGTAGAAGATAGAGGATCTCATTGTTTCAAGCCTCTTGATGAAGGTAAAAACCCTTTTGGTTGACCATTTATTAGAGGAACATACCAATTATTTCCTACCAATTTTAATACCATGTCAATTATTCTTTCCCCAAATCCCATTCGTCTCATTACTTCAATAAGATATAATCGCTCTAGTCTATCATACACTTTCATCATGTCCAGTTTAATGACCAAATTTGGTGGCTTACATTTTTTCCTGATTTCAGTGGTAATCTCTTGTAATAATAAAATATTCTCTACTATTCTTCTCCATTATACAAAACTAGCATATTCCACTAATATAACCTGAGGAAATAGACTTTTTATTCTTTCATGGATGATCTTTGAATAAATCTTATTTACAAAGTTACTCACTGATATAGGCCATATGTCTAAGAAGGTATTGACTATAGTCTTCTTAAGTAACATTACCATACTTGTATGGGTTATAAATCTAGGAAGCTCAGCTCCACAAAAGAAAGATCCTACCATGTTATAATATCTCTACCCACTATTTCCCAAGCATCCTAAAAAAAGGCTCATGTCATTCCATCTGGTCCTCCTACGTTATATCTACTAAGTAGTATCACTGCTGCTTTGACCTCCTCTTTACTAGGAATTTTATGCAAATTTCCAAAATTTTCATTGTTGATTTGTCTTGGGACTTCATTTATCATCTTAAAGTCCTAAACATCCTTATGCTTAGTGAATTGCCTAAAACAAATCAACAATTGCATCTGTAATACAACTTTGTTGGTCTAGCCATTCCCTTTTATCATTTGAAATTCTTTGCACTTTAAATCTTGTCCTTCACCCTTTGACTATGGTATGGAAAAATTTTGTACTTCTTTCCTTATTCTTTAACCATTCAAATATTTTTTTTTGCTTCCAAAGTTCTTTCTCCCTCTGTAATTTCCTATTTAGCTCTACTTGACCCTTATGCAACTTTTCTCTATTTACGCCAGAATGTTCTTCTTTAAATTGACTCTTCATTACTTTGATTACCTTCTCCAGTGTTTTAATTTCTTGAAAAATATTTCTGAATTTCTCATCTCTTTACTGTGATAAAGCCTTCTTGACTTTCTTTAACTTGATATGAAATAAGATAAAGTGGTTGACTTTAAAATCTACTTTCTAGTGCCGTCGTACTACTTCCATAAAGGACTCCTCTCTAAGCCCAAAATTCAGGAACTTTAAGAATTTGACATATTCTTCATTATTAGTGCTAAACTTGATTTAAATTAGAGAGTGATCTAACCCACTTTAAAACAAATGCTCAATTTTCGCTACTAGAAATAGTTCTTGCATCAACTCATTACATAGCACCTTATCCAACCTTTTAAAAATACACTGCTTATCTATTCTTCCATACCATTAGGTGTACTTTCTTTTATTTAATCCATGATCCTCCAGATTGCACACATTTATGCAATGTCTGAAATCTTCTGTTTCTATTAATGTAACTAGGAGACCTCCTAGCTTTTCTTCTTCACCTATAATGACATGAAATTCTCCTCACTATCCATGGACATTGAATAGTATCAGTTAGTTCTCCCAAATATTCCTCCAAGTCCCCCTCACCACATCTTCTCTATCTTTGTTTATAGCATCAATCTGATTTTTAATTACAAATGGTACCACTTTGTTATTGTAAACTTTTGAAATCACTATAGCACCAAGTCTTATTCCTTCTCATTATTTTTATCCCACTTCTGGTCATGTTTTTCACTAGCCTTCTTATTCTTCTCTCCCTTCAGTTGCTTAATTATTGTTTCTTCACTGTTGTTTGTTTTGTCCTTAATTACTGACTTTTGTGAACTTTCCCCAAAGCCCTGGTTCACTTTTTTCTTAGTGTTTGCTTTATGGCTCTCCTTGGCTAGTACCATATCATCAGTTATTTGATATAAGTCTAAAATAGTGGCATAAACAATACGTATGATAAGAATCAAATTAGGGAATCTTTTCTAAGAATGTCATGTAGCCTCTCAAAGATAGATATGGGCATCAACATATCAATTGCTAGACTCTATTAAATCATAGTACTTGTTTGAGATGTAATGATCTAAACTTCTTGGAAGAGATAATTAAGATATGAATTTTTAATGTGTATGTTTTAATCAAATATGGTTTAGATTTCTAAAAAGTGGAAGTTTGAGTAATTGGAATGAAACTGAAAACTACTATGTGATTTTACTGATAAAAAGAATATGAAAATTTAGTAAAAGATGGAAATTTGTAAGGGAAAGAAAATTACGTGAGAGTTTTGGAAATATTTAATAATTGAACCTCACTTCTACGAGGTTGGTGTCTGCCATGATGCAAAAATTGAGATTAGAATGGCACCTACCTCAATCCAACCCTAGGTAGGTATGTCTACCCCAATCTAGCCCTAGGTAGGTATGTCTAACTCAATAAAAGATACAAAAAATGAAAAGCAGATCAAAAATAATCAAATACAACTTAATTATCATGTTCAATTTCAATAAAAAATAAGATAAGTTTCAATCATAACTCTAGGATACATAATCTAGAAGAATATAAGATACTAGCCAAAAAAATCACTCAAAGAACAAAACATATTTTAACAACATCACTCAATAAAAATTAAGTTTGTCCATGATCCATTTCTTACCAGGTTATGAAGCCATAGCAGCAAAAAAGTTAAGCATTTGTCGCATTTGCAATGAGGTTAGTAGATTGCATTGTCCATTCATTAGGGAATCCTAATTCCAATATTAAAGGCATCAATTTTTCAATAGAAGTTCTTTTCGGTTCATGTTGTAGCCTTATTTGTTCTTTAATTATTGATGTCTATCCATCAATAGTTTGGACAAGTTGCTTCCAATAGAATTCTTAATTCCTCTTGTATGCAATTGTAAAAGTTAGTTGCTCAGCTAAACATCCTTTTCCTGATCTCTTATCTTGACTAGCGATTGAGTTACTTCAGTAGTATTAAATTTTATGTTTTGATCAATATATTTGTCATCATGGTCAACAAATGTGAATCTTTAGGAAAAGGTGTAGTAACTTTTTTAGTCATTATATCATCATCGATGAATTAACTTTCAAAAACCTTCGCATCATAAATTTCACACTAATTCCTACAATCAGCCGTAGTGTCTTTAAAAGTTAAGGCCAAACTATTATAGTCTGGCAATTCATTCATCCTATACTAAGAGTCTTTTGGATATGCCTATTATATAATAATAGTCTTAAATCACAAAAATAAATTACTTAAATTCAAACGTTATCGGGAGAAAAAAAAGAATAATATAACTCATAACAAGGTACTTCTCCTGAACATCATCTTCAATATAAGATTTTGTGTTTCTTCATTCTACCTAAATCCACTATGTTGTACCATTCTGTTCATAACATATGTTTTCTTCAGAGTCCTTATCATATTTCATTTTAGCCTTAACTAATTTATCCCGTATCGCTTTCTCATTTCTTTACAACACCATACAATCCTTTGGTGGTTAAGCCTCCTAATTGCTTTCTTCTAACTTAACTTGTTCATTAATAATATAAATAGAATATTTGTATTGAAATTCACTCTATTTGATGTATGGTTTTACAACCTTAAGTGTTTGGTTAGTTTTCATCCTTCAAAAATGAATATATAAAGATTTTCAAAGATAAGAAGTACTTTAAAAATAGGATATAACATAAAATAAAGGATGATGTCATCCCTGGGTCAACTTTCTATCTATTCATGGAGAGTAGGCACTATCTCTTTACTTTGTGTCCTTTCTTGACATTTATATGGAAGAAATTATTATCATAGAAGGTGTTAAAAGGTAGGTGTTGGATTGACAAGGTGAACTTGATTGGTCTTAAAGTAACATAAGGAGTAATGTACCTCATGCTCATATTTACTGGATGATTATGAGTAGTTATATAATCAAAGATATATCAAAATGTGTCCAGTAGTTGAGAAATTTTGATTCGACGCATTATCCAAGTATTGATATACTAGGCAAGTTTCAAGCCCAAACTAGCATTAGGTACAGATAACCTGAATTATTAGCCCATTTAAAGTTTGCTTGGTAGGCTTGCTAGGAGTTGATCTTTTGTGTTGCTACCAGTACATTTTATACATTATAACTCATACTTTGGTTAGTAAAATCAGTAAATTATCAAGTCTGTAAGTCTTTTCAAGGTATATAGATTTGTTCCTGTGGCTTCTTTATGTTATAATTTAGATATCTTTTTGTATATGTAGTCTTTTCCGTTTATGCCATTAGTTTAAGAAAGGTGTTGAGTGATATCTATTTATGAAAATTGACAATATTAGCATTTGAGAAGAGTTGTAGAGGGAAATGTTCTTCATTAAATTAGCATTTATTTATTTATGGCAAAAACTAATTACTTTTTCTTGTTAGATGGAGTCAATGACATGACTAAATTTTGCTCTTTTTTGTAAGAGCATATGTTCAACGTTATAAGGATGGCATTATTAGGTATAATCCATCACATTCACAGCCACTTATTGGTTTCAACATAACCTAGGATGGTGAATGGTCACATAGATTTAGAGAGTTAAAAACGATATTAGATTATAGAGTTTAGTTGTGGATATCAAACAAAAGTATAGGGAATTGAAGCAAAATATAGCTATAGAGCTATGAAAATAAGAGTTGAGGAGACTGGAAATCAACATATTAATTGTGATGGAAATACAAAGAAAGAGATCCTATATGGGAAATCTAATTATGTTAAATATTGGCCTTTAGGATTTTTAGAGATTATGTCTTTACGCTACAAGATATCCACACAACAGATCTTTTCATTTGCATATCTAGTTATGGGTGATAGCTTTTGGACATCATTTTGTACCAAAAATAGTGGATGGTATCTTGATATCAAGAATTGTTTCATACACCAATATCAATGAGTAGTTTTTATCAAAAGAATTCCACAAACCACAACTATTTTGAGTATGTTCCAAACAATTGGTGAATCAAAATTTTGGGAGAGTAAGGAGACTAAAAGTTTTTATATTGTTTTGTAATTAGTAGGTTGGCTAGTAATTGATCGTTTGTTTTGCTACTTACTAGTGCTAGTTAATAAAATCAATTTATTTTCCAACTTGTTTCTAACATTCCTAGTGTGTGAGTCAAACTTAAGTTATTTGACATTCTAGAGAAAAAATAGCCAATCCAAATAGGTCTTCCCATGCTTTTTAAAGGTCGAAAATTACTTCAAAGGGCCCATTAGCTAAAAAAATATAACTCCCTCTCAAATTTAAACCCTCCAACTCCCTATAGACTTCATATAAGGCAAGAATTCTCCCTATTCTTAGAACCAACAAGTTCAATTGCACAATTTATGCATTTAGACTAAGGTTTTTCTGCACTTCTTCAAGTTTCAATTTCCATCTAAAAAAATCAAGGTAAATTTCTTGGATCCTATTAGTATTATAGTGTAATATTAATAAAGAAAAATGAGTTGGTACTTGAATACGATTGAAAATTATGTGAAACTCAAAATCTTGTTTATATGAGCCTAGAATAATAAAAAAATTAGAATTGGTGCATTGTTCTTGAATTATAACTCTGCGATCATGCCCGAAATGGAAATAGAAGTTGAAAGGGTTAATGAAACCCAAAATTCCTTTGTGCCTTCCCTGTGTTTTGAAAATTAATACAAGTTGTGTGTGGAAAATTGGACTTGAATGGGCTGATTGCAATGTATGGGGATGTAAAATTTGAGAAAAATTTGAATTATGATCAGTTTGATTTTTTTTTCAAATTTTGCACTCCCTTATTCTCTTTTAACTCACTAACACTTGCTTTTTCAAGTACTATGGCATCTAAGGCTACCCAGAAGAAGAGCGAATAGTCGAGGCTTCGATACGAGTCCCTTAATCATAGTGGCTTAGCGGAGAACTACCTGATAGCCTCAAAGAGACCAGCAGCCCCACGGATTAGGGGCCAGAAGCAGGCTATAATTGTGGCCATAATTGTAGCTACTTTAGAAATTCATCTCCCACCACGAACTTAGTAGCGCTCACACTTGAGATATTGTTGGTACAAGAGCAAGTGCCTAATAAAGTACTACAGATCAAAACATTGACATTCGTTTCCTATCTTCGGGAGGCTATGGGACATTCTTAGGAGTCCTTCACTTCTTTCACTCAGATCGTGCTAAAGGTCTAAGTTGGTTTGTAGGATATCTGCTTGACCTTACTCTTTTGCATATGCCTAAAATGCGTGCTACAACTATACATGAGGTAGGTCCTAAGACCTAACCTCATGATGTGTCCCCGATTAGGGATCAAGATGGGCTTCCCCAAAACCCAATTCCTGTACCTGAGCCAGAGATTCATCTGCCATAGGCAGGAACCTGCCCAGGTTCCTCCGAGTTTTATTCCCTCTTTATTGCTTAGAGATTCTTTAGTTTAGCTATTGGGTATTGTTGACGGTTCATAAACTACTGGGTAGGAGTACAGCCTATAGCTGTAGCTCCTGGAGTTAAGGTTTCTTCTATGCCGACAGTTGTTCATTTGGTGGTCGCTTAGCCAGTTATTATGCAGCCTGCTATATTTATTGAGGAGCAAAAGATTATGGGTAGGTTTCTGAGGTTGGCTCCATCTAGGTTTTATAGTGCTCCCGGAGAAGATGCATTTGAGTTTCTTACTACTTATGAGGATAGGCTTCGTGGATTAGGCCTTGTTTTGACTTGTGGTGTGGATTAAACCATATTTCAGTTAGATTTTTCTGCTCGACACTGGTGGAGAGGTTTTATGTGTCCTAGGCCAATTAGATCTCCTCCCCTATCATGGACTCAGTTCTCTGAGATTTTCTTGGAGAAGTATATATTATGCAGCCTTAGAGATCAATAGAGAGATCAGTTCACTAGGTTGGAGCAGGGTACTATGATAGTTGATGAGTATGAGGACCATTTTCTCGAGTTGGCTAGGCATACAACTTCTATTTTAGATGCTAAGTATGAGAGAGTTTGCTGCTTTGTGAGAGGATTGAGACTTCTTATTCATATAGCTACTTAAAGTCTAGTTATTACAGGTAGGAATTTTGCTGAGGTTTCTGATCATGCTATAGTGATGGAAGACATGCATCGTGAGGTTTGTATAAGAGGACCAATTATTAGGGCATATTTGGTGGGATCAGTAGTAGTTCTTGATTTAGAGGTGGTACTTTTTATGTTAGGCATCCTTCGTGTCCATCTTTTCATCCTTATATTCAGACTAGTTGACCAGTTCAGGCAGCTCTTCAGACCACTGACGAAGGTCAGTTTTGTACTAGTGGTCACTCTAGTAAGGGCGGTGATTATTCTTTTAGAGGTTCATCCATAGGCCGCACTAGATGTGGTGGTTTCTCCGGTTCAGCCGAATCTGTGTGTTCTGGTTCTGCTTGCGATTATTATTTTACTTGTGGGCTTTTTGGTTATTTTTCTTGAGATTGCCCTAGTCGTGGGGCGATAGTTGTTTCAGGCCAGGGTGCTATTCCTATTAGAGAAATTTATCCCTCAGGTAGAGGTGGTTTGCAAGGTCGTAGGGGTGGTTACTAGGGTACTCGAGGTGGTACTCAGGCAGACCGGATAGGAGGTCGGCTAAGTGCCCAACCAGGTGGTGGGCATGGTTAGTTGTATGTGTTACCTGCTAGACCCGAGGCTAAGACTTCAAATGCTATAGTTACAAGTATAATTTTGGTGTGTCGCAGGTTGGCCCTTGCTTTATTTGATCCCAAATCCACTTATTCTTATATATCTACTTATTATACATCACGATTGAACTTGACTAGTAATTTATTATTTGTGCCATTACACGTATCTACTCTCCTGGGTTACTCTTTAGTAGTGGATTGAGTATTCAGTTCTTGTATTGTGATAGTTATTGATGTTGATACTTATCATGATCTTATTATTCTGGATATGCTAGATTTCGATATAATTCTAGGCATGTACTAGTTATCCCACTATCATGCAGTAATGTATTATTTTACTAAGACTGCTACCTTAGCCATACCCGGTGTACCCCCCAATCATGTGGAAGGGGGTGGTTAGCCATGAGTCGACGGGGATTATTTCTTATGTTTGTGATAGAAGGCTTATATCGAGAGGTTGCGACTCTTATCTCACTTATGTATGTGATACTCTTGAAGAGAGTCCATCGCTTGACTCTGTTCCTATTGTGAGATTGAGTTTGTTATTGACCTTGAGCCTAGTACCCGGTCTATTTCTAAGACATCTTATCGTATGGCTTTTGTTGAGCTTAAGGATCTAAATTTTCAGCTCCAGGATCTTATCGATAAGGGTTTTATTAGATAGAGTGTGTCTCTATGGGGAGCCCCTATTTTGTTTGTAAAGAATAAATATGGTTTTTTGTGCATGTGTATTGATTATAGGCAGCTTAACAAGGTAACAATGAAGAACTGTTATCCTATGCCTCTTATTGATGATTTATTTGACCATCTTTAGAGCATAACCATGCTTTATAAGATATTTTTGAGGTCCAATTTTCATTGGTTGAGGATTTGAGTTGAGGATATCCTGAAGACATCCTTCAGGACTCATTATGTTCATTATGAGTTCTTGGTAAGGTCTTTTTGGATGACTAATGCCCCTGATGAATTTATGGATTTGATGAACTGTGTGTTCAGACCGTACCTAGACTCCTTTGTTATTGTGTTTATTGATGAGATTCTTGTGTATTCGAGGAGTAGTGAGGACCATGCGCAGCACTTGAGGATTGTGCTCCAGACCATGATAGACCATGTATTTTTTGCCAAGTTCTCTAAATGAGAGTTTTGGCTTGAGTCAGTGTCATTCCTTGGACATGTGGTACCCAAAACCGGTATTATGGTAGATCCGGCTAAGAATTCAGCGATTCGTGATTGGGCTAGGCCTATGTCTCCGACTGAGGTTCACAGTTTCATTGGTTTGGCTTGTTATTATAGATACTTTGTTGAGAGCTTTACTACTATTTCAGCCCCTATGACTAGATTGACTTGGAATAAAGTTCCTTTTTGATGGTCTGAGGAGTGTGAGTTGAGCTTTGGAAAGCTTAATTGCATCACTTCTTCTATAGTGTTAGCTCTTCTAGTTGAGGGTGAAGGATTCATCATATTTTGTGATGCTTATAGTGTTAGTCTTGGTTGCATTTTGATGCAGTAGGGTCATGTGATTGCTTATGCTTCTAGATAGATTAAGGTGCGTGAGCATACCCACTCATGATTTAGAGTTGGCGGCGGTAGTTTTCGCACTCAAGATTTGGAGGCATTAGTTGTATGGTGTGCATTGCAAGATTTTCACCGATCATCACAGCCTTCAATATCTTATGGCGCATCGAGAGCTTAATGTTCGCCATTGTAGGTGGACAGAGTTGCTAAGGGTATGATATTTCCATCTTGTATCATCTGGGTATGGTGAATGTGGTAGTTGATGCCTTGAGTCACAAGGTAGTGAGTATACGTAGCTTATTATATATCAGTTTCTCAGAGACTCTTGGCATGGGACATTCAGTCCTTAGCTAATTTGATGCTTCACCTTGATATTACTAACCTGTCAGGGTTTTGGCTTTCATGGACGCGAGGTCCTCCCTATTGGAGAAGATTTTTTATCGTCACTATGAGGATAGCAAGTTGTGTTTTAACCATGATCAGGTGACTAGTAGTGAGTCTGGGAGACACACTGTTGATTCTGAGGGTATTTAAAGGTTTTAGGATCGTATTTATTTTCCCAGGCTTGATGACTTGATTCAATCAATTCTTCATAAGGCTCACAGCTCTAGATATGCCATTCATTGTAGTACGGCTAAGATGTATAGACATTTGAGGCAGCATTACTAGTGGGATGGTATGAATAGAGATTTGACAGACTTCGTGGCTCATTGCCTATGTTGTTCTTGGTTTGTTATGCAATTTAAGATTTTGGGATTTATTCTTTCATTATTGTGATTGATTTTGTAATTTTGTCTATGGATTCCATGATTGATCTCATAACTATGAGCAGCTAATTCCCTTAGCTAGGGTTATGGGGACCCTGGCAGATTAACAAAGTAGAGAAAGCTCCAAGTTGTTCTAGATAAAGATTCTTGCATGTATTGGGTTTTTGTTGTTCTCATTGATTTTTTAGCGGTGGCCAACATTAAGATCCCACCTAGATTATTACTACTTACTCCAAAAGAGGGAGTAGTGATTGAGAAAAGAAGATCATAACAGTAATTGAATATTAACGGTTGATCCACACTATTGGGTAGTATCTAAGTAAGATCGTTAACTATTATATAATAACTAAAGACCCTAAAGGTAATAGATAACTGGGATCTAAGGTAAGGGTTAGTAAGGCAACATCCTGAGGCTTAAAAAGGTAAAGGGTGAAATCCTTCTGCTCGTCCAAAAGACTGTTGATGTTACATAACTTATCAGATTCTGCATACAAGGTATTCAAATAGTTTAACAGTTCGCAATAATTCTACTGAGTTGAGGAGACAGGGGCAACACAAGCCTAATGTTCGCCTTAAGTTCTTTACAACCAAGAGAAACCAATTCTTTTCCTTTTTCTATTTCAATAAATCCCCCTTATTACTTTCCTGCACTGCCTGGTGATTGTAACAACTTTGAGATAGATTTCCGGTCCAATCCCTGTCGGATTAACCCCAACCTAGTTGAGTTACTATATTTGACAACGACAGCTTCATCCTTCAATTAGAGGTGTATTTTAGGCATTATCAGTATCGTCATACCAATATGCTTGCAAGATAATGCCAACCATTAACCTGCGAGTCATTCATTAAGGCATTTACCACTTAGTATCGTCATACCAATATGCTTTCAAGCTAATATATTTATGCCAAACCAATTAACACTGCCATTTTAGACTCCTAAGTTCCATTAAAATCTAAACCATGGCCACCAAGGCCATCTAAATCCATTTTTATATCCATTTATCCATTAATGCAATGCATTGAGTTCAAAAGTAAGTTAAACCAAGCAATTTTTCATAATTAAAATCAAATTCACAAAGTAGGTTGAGGTTCATACAATTCCAAGCCAAAATTTATCCAATTTGGTGAACCCAAGTTCCCCATTCCAACCATTTAAATAATATAAAAATTCATTCCCAAAAACATCAATTTAAAGCATGAATAATCGATTGAAAACATGGGACAAGCAATTCAATCAGTAACAACCAAAACCCCTCAACCCAATTTCAAAACCCACAATTTAAATCACATGAAAATCCATTAAATTAATGCCACAATGTAAAATTAAAGTTTAGGAAAAAGAAACATACCCGAAACACTCAAGAATTTGAAGTCAATTTGAAGTTTGGAGCCGGTATGATGAATTCTTTATGAAACCCATAAGCTTTCTCGGTTGTAGAGTTAAACATGAATAAAGTAGAGTGTGATCCTTGGAAACTAAAAGAAAAGGGTCCCTATAATGTTTATAATCGCGGAAAGGGTGAAAAGACCAAAGGCCCCTCATTCCTAAGTGAAAAAACAAACTAGACAAAATTTACACCTTGGTATGGCTCGTCGTTATCACAGAGGTTATCCTTTATGCCACGCCGATATCGCAAAGTTAACCTCCGTGGCACGGTGATATTGTGGACCCTTACTGCCTCGAGGTCCCAAAATGACCCGCTAACCCCTTTTGAAAATTTTGAAACTTCCTCAAATTACCATTTTAACACCCCTAAACACAATTCAAGTCAAAGATCGATATTACAAACACGGGAGGGGCAAAAATAAAATGATCAAAATTTTAAGTCTTACACTATCCCCCCCCCCCTCTCCCTTAGGATTATTCATCCCTAAATGATGAGTTAGGATACTTTTAGCATGAGAATCGTAAGAACACACCAAAATCAATTAACAAATTTGGAAATTGACAAGAGGAAAATGTACTCATACCTTACGCACTTTCATCCAATCTGAAGAACAAGAATGGATACTTGGCCTTCATATCATCCTCAGTTTCCCAAGTAGCCTCTTCTACCTTTTGGTTTCTCCAAAGAACCTTCACCAAAACTATATCCTTGGTCCTTAATCTACAAACTTTCCTATCAATTAGCTTAATCGGGACTTCCTCATAAGACAAGGAATTTATCGCACCAACATCCTCAATTGGCACTATTAGGAAGGGTCTCACATACTTTTTCAACATGGACACATAAAACATGGGATGAATAGAACCCAAACTCGCAGGCAAATCCAACTTATAAGCAATGCTCCCAACACTTCTCAAAATATGATATGATCCAACATAATGGGAACTGATCTTCCCTTACTTCCCAAACCTCATGACTCCTTTCATAGGAGACACCTTCAAGAACACTGAATCACTTACTTCAAACTCCAATTCTCTTTGTCGCACATCTGCATAAGACTTTTAGAGACTCTGAGCAGTCTTAAGTCTTTCCTTAATCAATTTCACCTTCTCCATGGGTTGATGAAGCAAGTTAGGACCAAACAATCTAGTCTTACCAACCTCAAACCACCCAATAGGAGACTTATACCTTCTACTATAAAGATCCTCAAAATGAGCCATTTGAATACTCGAGTGATAACTATTATTATTGCAAACTCAATAAGGGGTAGATGATCAATCCAACACCCTTAAAATCAATCACATAGGCCCTTAGCATATCCTCCAAAGTCAAAATAGTATGCTCCACTTGCCCATCCGTTTGAGGGTGGATAGTGGTGCTAAGGTTCACCTGTGTACCCAAACCATTTTGAAATAAACGGCAGAAGTGAGAAGAAAATTATGTACCTCGGTATGAAATGATGGACAATGGCACACCATTCAGCTTCACAATATCCTGAATGAATAACTTAGCAAGTCCTCTCCTGAGTAGTTAGTCCTCATAAGCAAAAAGTGAGTGGACTTAGTCATCCAATCCGCAATGACCCAAATCGAATCATATTAATTATATGACTGTGGAAGACCAATAATGAAATCCATATTAATCATCTCCCACTTCCACATGGGCAACTCTATCTCTTAAGATATGCCACCAAGCCTCAAATGCGCAACCTTAACTTGTTGAAAGACCATACATTTGCCAACAGAGTTTTCCATATCTTTCTTTATGTTATTCCACCAGTAGATCTCTTTCAAGTTATGGTACATCTTAGTTGAACCTGGATGAACTATATATCGAGACTCATGAGCCTCAGTCAAATTCCTTTCTCATAGCCAATCAATATTAAGAACACACATCCTACCTTGGTACCTCAAAATATCATCTCCCCTAATCTCAAAAGCCATAATCGTTTGTTGACCCACATCATCCTTAATTTTATAAGTATGGGATCAAAAGTTTGCGTCTACTTCAGCTCAGCACCAAGAGACGATTTAACAACTTCTTGAATAATGACCCCTCTAACCTCAGAGTCTAAAAGGCAAACTACAAAGTTAGCCAACCTGTGAACTTCCTTTACTAATCCTCTTATCTCTTTATCAACATGGGATAAGCTTCTCATAGATAACCTGCTAAGAGCATCAACGACAACACTAGCTTTACCAAAATGGTAGTGCAATATTATGTCATAATCCTTGAGCAATTCAAGCCACCGTCTCTTCCTGAGATTCAACTCTTTCCGAGTAAACAAATATTGAGAGATTTTATTATCTGAATAGACATCCACATGCACTCTATACAGATAATGGCGCCAAGTATTCAAAGCAAAAACTATAACCACCAACTCCTAGTCGTGAGTCGAATAATTCTTTTCATAAACCCTAAGTTGAGTAGAAGCATCGGCCACAACCTTACCAAGTTGCATCAAAATGCAACCCAGTCCCACATGGAACTCATTACAAAACACAACAAAACCACCAGTACCCTCGGGCAAGGTCAAAATTGGCCCAGAAGTCAACTTATCCTTTAGCTTCTCAAAACCACCCTCACTAGAATTAGACCATAAGAACTTAACCTTTTTTTGAGTCAACCTCATCAATGAAGCAATAATAGATGAGAAACTCTCCACAAATCCTCTATAATACGAAGCCAAGCCCAAAAA
Source organism: Capsicum annuum (assembly GCF_002878395.1). Lineage (NCBI taxonomy): Eukaryota > Viridiplantae > Streptophyta > Magnoliopsida > Solanales > Solanaceae > Capsicum > Capsicum annuum. The sequence continues at coordinate 59,730,721 of NC_061114.1, forward strand.
TCTCCTAATGTCTATCGAAGTCGTGGGTCCAGGCCATCTCTTCACCACCTCAACTTTTTATGGATCCACCTTGATCTTTTTACGAGAAACAACATACCCCAGAAAAGTCACAGTATTCAACCAAAACTCATACGTTGAAAATTTAACATACAGATTATGATCCTTAAGGGTCTACAACACTATTCAAAGGTGATTGGCATGATCCTCCTAACTCTTAGAATACACCAAGATATCATCAATGAAGACTAACACAAAAAGATCCAGAAATTACCTAAATACCCCCATTCATAAGATCCCATTAAAGCAGTCAAAGCATTAGTCAACCCAAATGACATCACTAAAAAATCATAGTGGCCATACATGGTTTGAAAAGCAGTCTTGGGAATATCAACCTCCTAAATTTTCAACTGATGATAACCCGAACGAAGATCAATCTTAAAAAAGCATTTAGAACCTTAAAGCGGGTCAAAAAGTTCATTAATCCTAGGAAAAGGATACTTATTGTTCACTGTAACCTTATTCAACTGATCATAATCTATACACATCTGAAGAGACCCATCTTTATTTTGCACGAAAAGTACAGGAGCATCCCACGGAGATATGCTAGGACAACTAAACCCTTTATCAAGAACATCTTTCAATTTCTCCTTTAGCTCATTTAAGTCAGTTGTAGCCATTCTATAAGGAGGAATGGAAATAGGATGAGTATCTAGTAGAAGATCAATCCAAAATCTAGTTTCCTATAGGGAAAACCACAGGGATAGATTGCAAAGATGGACTTTCAAAGTCAGAATCCCTAACCCCAACTAGATGATGTAGACACCCTTTTGAAATCAATTTATAAGCTCTAAAATAGGAGATGAATCTCCCCTTGGGTACTAAGAAACTCTCGCCCCTTTCCAATACCAGCTCATTAGGGAAATGAAAACTGACCTTTCGGGTCCTACAATTCAGAGAAGAATACATGAATGAAGTCAATCCATCCCTAAGATAAAAATAAAATCCACTAAATCCAACTCTATCAAATCCACCAATGCCTCCTTATGAGAGATAGACACCACACAATCCCTGTAGATTTTTCTAGCAATAATAGAATCACCCACCGAAGTAGACACAAAAAAGGGGTCTGAAATACTTTTAAGACCAAAGCCAAAATGCAATATCCATATAAGGGGTCACATAAGAAAGGATAAAACTAAGATCAAGCAAACAATAAACATCACAGGAAAAGACTTGTAACATACCAATGACAACATCTGGAGATGCCTCATATTCTTAGTGGGTAGCAAGTGCATAGAGATGATTCCAGCCAAAGTCGGTAACAAAGGTATCACTCTTTGGCGGAAGAGCTGAAGATGTGGTGACTAAAACTTTATTAGCCCCGGTGGCAACCCTATCTGAAGTATATCTCAAAGCATGTGAACCAGATAACCATAATTATAACATCGATTCCTCTATTTCTCAAAATAATTATGATGAGACTTCCCAAAAAAATGACAAAGAGAATAAGGTAGGGCTGATTGAGCTCTACTAGCCTGAGACTGGGCACCCTGTGCCTTGGAACCACTGGTAGCCTTGAAACAACGATCACCCAAGCACTAGCAAATGAATGAGAATTTTCACAGTTCTTCATCTTGGTCCAATGTCTACTATCTCTCCTACTATTCTGCTGACCCTCACCCTGCTCTAAATACTTAAACTTCTTATTCTGCCTCTTTCCAATCTCTTTTTGTTTCTTCTTTTCATCCTCTACCTGTTGCTTATAAACTATAAGTCAGGAGATTTCTATATCATTGTTCAATATTGCAGCCTTACACTCCAATACCAAGTTGCGGGACAAGCTAAAAGAAAACTTCCTTTATTTAGATCTCTAGATAGATACCAACTTAGGAGCATAACAAGACAAATGCTGAAATTTCAAGGTATATTCTTTCACATTGATCTTACCCTGCTTTAGATTCACAAACTTCTCAGTCTTAGCTTCCCTCAACTCTTGAGGAAATAAATGATCAAGAAAGGCACCAAAAAATCATCCCATGATGCCAGCTCAACATCAATACCCCTCAACTGCTCCGACTCCTTATACCACTGATAAGCTATATCTTTCAGCTGATATGTATCAAACTCTACATCGTCAGAATCAGTAGCATGCATTATTCTAAAAATCTTCTCTATCTTATCTATAAACCCCTGAGGATCCTCCTCAACCTTAAAGCCTGTAAAGGTTGGGGGATTCAACCTCATGAACTGTCCAACCTGAGTGACCTCAAACAACTAAGCAACAGAACCAACATAATCCAACTGATGAGACTGAGATATCACCAACTGAGTAAGCAAATAAATAGACTGGTAGAACTCCACATTAGAGATGTACCCCTAAGGCGGTAGATCATAAGAATCACCACCATGAGAATATTGAGAAGGACTATTTAATATAGGTAGAACTCCATGTGGAGTAATACAATTAGGAGAAAGGGACCCTAGACTGGCTTTGCACTACATACACATAGAGAGCCCCCTCCACATTATCCTCAGGTAGGATAGAGTTCCTAGAAAAGTTTCTAGGAATATTATATCTTCAGGGAGGCATGATCTAAAATGAGAGGAAGCCAAGATTTAGAAAAGTTTCATAAGACTATACTCTATAGCTCGAAATAAAACAAAAGAAAGAGAAACATTCCTAAATGCCTTTTACCCCCCTCCTTATAAGTATGGCGAGCTACACACCCGTAAAAAGGACTCTACTTAAGAAGAATTTATGAACACTCAATGACTCTAAACCGTGCTCTGATACCAATCTTGTTATGACCTAAACTAAGGTTTGGCCGTGATGAGTATCTCAAGTCCAATATGGACCAGAGACTATCCTTTAACCTAGCCTTAAATGCATAATATAATAATAATAATAATAATAATAATAATAAAAATACAAAAGCTAATTAAATAGTAATAAATGATAAATAGACAACTGTATGAAAACTAAGAGTCAATCAATAACCAACCAACCCACATCTGTTCATAATAGTCTCTAAAACCAGAATAGTAACTAATTTAAGGCATGCCCCCGACCATGACCACAAAGAGAATCCAAAGTACTATGAAAATAAAGAGAGAATAATGAAATGATAAGGCCTTCTAAAGGATAAAGGCTCATTACTTTATGGAAACTGAACAGATGTGCTAATCTACATACAGTTGTTATCATGCACAGGAGCAACAGAAATATCTTCGTGCCCTACATTATGAAATGATGTAGTTTCCTAGGATGGTTAGTGGGATAAGCACTGGCATGTAACTCAAGAAAAGTGATAACATAATGTCATGTCCAAAAATCATTCAAAACTATATGTACACAGTTATATAAACATATATAGGATGTTGGGATAGGGTAAGGGTCATGAACATTAGAGTTTTAAAACCATTAACCTGGACTATGTAGATTTTTCCATCCTAAGGGTACCCACGGGCTATATGGATTCATCTCCCCTACTGAAAGGGTCCAAGTATGTATTAGCCACACGAACAAAGAAAATTAGAGAAAGGGCCAAAGCCATCGAAGCTCCAATCATTCTAAAATATATATAATATGTGAACTATGCACATGGTCATAAAGACCCTCACACTGACAAACATGGTTTCCAATAATTGTCCCCTCGGGACCTTCACCTTGCACGAAAAGCTACACAACCCACTTTAAGTTTAAATTAAATTAATTCACACATAATTCAAACCATTAACCAGGAAGTCATTCATTAATGAATTTATCACTTGGTATCGTCATACCAATATACTTGTAAGCTAATATATTTATGCAAAACCAATTCATACAACCAAATTGGACTCTTAAGTTCCATTAAAATCCAAACCATGGACACCAAGACCATCCAAAACTATCTTTATATCCATTTTTCCATTGGTGCAATGCATAGAGTTCAAAAGCAAGTTAAACCATGCAATTTTCCATAATTAAAATTGAATTCACAAAGTGGGTTGATATCCATGAAATTCTAAACCAAAATTCATCCATTTTGGGGGAAGCCATGTCCCCTATTCCAACTACTTAAATAATATACCAATTTAGTTCCTCAAACATCAATTTAAAGGATAAATAATCGATTCAAAATATGGGACAAGTAATTCAATTAGTAAAAACAAAAACCCCTCAACCCAATAAAACCCATAATTTAAATCACATAAAAATCTATTCAGTTAATGCCACAATGTAAAATTAATGTTTAGGGAAGAGAAACATGCCTGAAACACTCAAGAATTTGAAGTCAATTTGAAGTTTGGAGCCCGAATAATAAATTCTCTATGAAACCCTTAAGCTTTCTTGGTTGAAGAGTTAAAGATGAATAAAGTAGAGTTTGATCATTGAAAATTGAAAGAAAAATGGTCCATTTTACGTTTATAAGTCATGGAAAGGGTGAAAAGACCAAAATCCCCTCACCCCTAAGTAGAAAAAAAACTAGGTAAAATTTAAACCTTGGCGTGACACGCTTTTACTACAGAGGTTATCCTCCATGCCACACTGATATCGCAGAAGGTAATCTCCTTGGCACGGTGATATCGTGGATCCTCACTGCCTTGAGGTCCCAAAATGACCCCGAACATCTTTCAAAAATTCTAAAACTTTTCCAAATTACCCTTTTAACATCTCTAAACATAATTCAAGTCAAAAATTAATATTACGAATATAGGAGAGTCAAAAATATAATGATTAAATTTTTAAGGATCTTACACCAAGAACCTCCCAAGAAAAATAAGTTACACCCAATGGGCAAGTGTTGACACTACCACATTGTGTCTTGATCAATGAGATGTTCTATAACTTTTGCCTTAGAGGCAGGACTTAACTTAAGAATTTTCAGACAACAAGTTATGCCCCACGAGCAAGACTTGACATTGCCACATTATGTCATGATTTGTGAGATGTTCTGTAACTTTTGCCTTAGGCGCAAAACTTATCACAAAGGACTTCCAAACAACAAGTCACTCCCTTAAATTTACTTTGATGTCAAAGGAAGAAGTTTGCGGATTATCCAACTATCTATTTATTGGCAAAATATAATAGAAGTTGAGAAAAAAAAAAAAGAAACAAAATAGAGAATAAAAAATTGAGAAAAAAGAAAAAAAAAAAGCTAAGTAAACACAAAAGTATAAAAAACAAAAAAGAAAAAAAAGAATTGAGAAAAACAAATATGAGAAGGAAAAAATAAAAAGAAAGTTTGAGAAATTTTTTTTAAAAATATGAGAAATGACAAAAACAAACAAAAAAAGGTTAAGAAAAATGAATTTTAAAAGATCGAAAAAATGAAAAAATAAATAATGTTTGTGAAAAAAAAGAAAATGGTCTATTACCCCCCAACCTTTAGTTGAAATCTCAACTAAACATTCAACCTTCACGGGAGTCCCATTAACCCCTAAATATTTTTTTACTATATTTAGTACCTTCCCCCCCACCACCACCACCACCACCACCCCAATTGTTGACCTGTCATGGGAGGTAAGAACACCCTAGTAAGCGAGTTAGTTGAGGCATTAACACTTCAAAATTATTATTTTAAGTACCATGTGTATAATACACATCATTAATTTCAATTATTAAATAATATTATCTTCTCTAATTAATAAAAAGCCCTAACGATAATCCTTCATCTCCAAACGCCATCTTCCTTATCTGCAAGCCTTTATCTCCTTTATTTTTTTATATTCTCTCAAAAGAACTTAGGGTTTAGTTGATAATCCCAATTTCTAGTTTAACTCTTCAAGCTGTGATTTGTAATCTTATCAACTGTAATCTAGGGTTCGTAATTTGTTGATTGATTTTGTCAAAATTCTTCAAATGGATAATGCGGAATTGAATAAGCTTTGTATGGATAAATCAGAACCAATTCCCAATGTTGTAGTGAGATGCAAACATGGAATTTTGCTGAACTTGCAAAATTTATGACCGAAATCAAATTTGGGAAGAAGATTTGGTCTTGACCCTACTATGGTGTATGTATTTATGTTCATTATATTTTGCTCCACTTTATATTCAATTGATGCTAATGTACTGATTTTTTTAATTTTTTCTATAGGATCAAAATTGTAATTTTTTCTATGAAGGGACAAAGAAAAAGTCGATCTAAGATCAAATTTTATCCTTCCAAGATTAGTGAAAAAAATTAAATAGTTTGAACAAGAATTGCAGCTTAAACAGGTCCAAATTGACAAGTTGACTTTGGAGAAGAGGCTCAATGGAAAAGGAAAATGGTGTTGATTCAATAGGAAGATACTTTTTGTATTTTGATTTGTGTTGCTGCCATGTTCATCAGTAATAAATCTATTGAAAGTAGTTCATTGATTTTTTATGGTGTAAATTTTGTATGTCTATCTACCTATATATATTGAATAATTGTGTTTTAGTTAATTGTCCAATTATGTCTTGTGTAATTCAATTGTGTCTTCTTTAAATTATTTACTCTAACATCTTGTAATTATAATATTATGTCAACACAACTATATAACCAACATCACCCACTATTTTGTAATGACAACTATTGTGACAACACAACTTTACAACACTACAACACCATAATTTGAGCACAACAAAATACGATCAATCATTCTAAGTTCAATGCCTAATATAAGGCAAAATTTCATCAACAAATTGTTTTCACAAATTAACAAAAGACAACATTCATAATGCCTAACATAAGGCAACATTCATCAACCTAAGTCACAGTCATAATGCCTAACATAAAGCAACATTCAATAACATACGAAACCAAAAATAGCAAACCGTAACTAGTTCACCATCACCATTCTCAAATACAAAATAATGTCAACTAGAATAACTTAAAACAATGCTTAAAATACATCAACATCGCTATAATTTTCATGGCATCTTTGAGTTTGAAAAAATATTTTTCTAACTTAGATTATTTGAACTGGTTCCCACTGTCTTTTTTTTCTTCTTTTTAAGCTCTTGTAGTTTTTTTGTTGTATTATTGCTTTGCCATTCCATTTCAGCTTACTAGTAGTACTTGGTGTATAACTAATATTGCTAGTTACATCAGATAATCTTGTCATCTTTGCTTGACCAGTAGAGTAGATCTTACTGCTAGGCATTCCAGGCTACAATAAAGGACAAAAATATTCATTTTCTCATATATTAAATACTTATAATTTGCACAAGATATAATAGAGTAAGAGACTTACATTTAGGACGTTGACACCATTTTCAACTTAGAACATAGCCATTCCCATTACTCTTGGCCTTTTTAATGGAGTTGTGCTTTACCTATCACTAATCATTCTTTTTTAGTACTACCAGTCATTAAAGATGATGCACAACAATTAAAAGGTGCAAAAGAGAATGCTGGAAAATAAGTATATGCAGGAGGTATTTTAGGTAGAGGGGGTGCACTAGGTGCTACTGATGTTGTCTTTTTGGGTTTCCCTCTTTCTTTTTTCTTAAGGAGATACACGAATGACTTCTGATGAAGTTTCCTATACATATAAAAATAAAAGGGTTACAAAAACTATTAAGATAATTAGTACTAAATTCATGTGTAATATTACTTTTGGTGTGCCTCTTCCCCTACCTGAACTTATTTTTTCTTGAGGAGGTGAATTTGGTGTTTATGTTGGAGTTTTCTACATATAAAAAGAATGTTGAAAATTTTGAGAAGCAATTAAATAATATACTATATTTAAGTATAAAAATTATCTTTGGTCTGCCTCTTCCCTTGCCTGAACTGGTAAGTGTTGTTACTAATGGTGCACTTGGTTCTGCTGATTGTGCACTTTGAGGACACCTTCTTTTTTTTACAGCCTCTAACATGACACAAACTATACATCATTACATGTCTAATTCTAGGAAATTTTCCTAATTTCTTTGTCTCTCCAGCTTCCTTTCTGCTAGCCTTCGATGGTCTGCCAGGCAAGCTTGTAATTTTAGGTGGTGCATGATGTACAACAAAGTGATGCTAATTCAAGAAGGCCTTTCACAAGAAGTCATGCTAAGTACCTTTAAGAATTTTAAGATTTATGGATGAAGATGGAATCTTTTGAAGGTTCCAATATGGATGATTTAAAGATATTTAATATTCTAAGTGCCTACCTTTAAATTAGCTTGTAATTTAAATGAAGGGCAATTTTGTCTTTCTTTATGTCTTTTATCCCTTAGTATATATAGTTAGCTATTAGGGTTGAACTACTAGTTTTGGAATATTGAATATTTGTGCCTCCTTTGAGAGCTTGAAAAGCCATTGTTGATTTTCAATAATTGTCCTAGGATTTGCAAGTAAGGTTACTACCTTCTTGAGGATTCTAATAGATTAAGTGCTTTTAGTTCCTAATTAAGGGGTGTTTTGGTTAGTTTCATCATTACATCTTTTGATTGTTTGAATCTAATTGTGTCTATCTTTCTTTATTTTGTATCTTTAATTCCTATCTTGCTTTTGTTTCCTTGTCTCACATCAAATTGGTATCAAGATCTTGGATTAGATTTTTTTTCACAAACCTAAGTCTTGGGGTTTTGATATTTTTAAAAAAAATCCAAAAAAAAGAAGAATCAATTTGATTGAATGTTGTTTTATATTATTCCTTAAGTTACATGTTGTTGTTTCCTAGTTAAAAAAATTTTAAAAAAAATACATGACAAAAAAAAATTAAAAGTCATGTTGAAGAAGAAACTTCAAAAATGTGTTCTGTTGATTTGGTGTTTGGTTGAAGAAATTATTGATTAGAAGTTGTTGGTAAAGTTGTGGGGAAGTTATATCTCAAATTAGAGCTCATTTGGTTGGGTATTGAAAAAGATGAATTTGAGAATTAAAAAATAGTTCAATCTTTCAAACTTGTTTCTTCCTTTCTTGTTAATTCTAACTATTTTGCTTTGAGTATTAATTCATACTTAATGTTAAACTAGTTTGTGTCTGTTTAATTTATATGTGTAAAAAAATTTTCATTATGTTGAGCTGCTCTATTGGATTTTGTGAATTACTTTGGGCTGGTAGTGGTGAATTTGAGCTTTTCAAAGAAGGAGGATCACCTGATTACCTTTCGAAATGCGATAGCCAAGACTCAAATTGACTTTCTGCTGCTTAAGAAGGGGGATAGGGTTTTATGTAAGGACTGTAAAGTCATTATGAGTGAGCATCTTTTGACCCAGCACAGGCTTCTAGTGATGGACTTGATTATCAAGAAGAGCAAGAAGAAAAGGACCAAAGAGGGTCGAGCTAGAATTAAGTGGGGTGACTTGACGCCAGGTAGTGTGCTAAAGATAAAGAAGAAAGTGGCGAGATTGGGGGTGTAGGAGTGTAGAGGGTACGTGGATGTTATGTGGGATAAGGATGCCAGTTTCATCACAGAGACTGCTAGAGAAGTATTGAGTGTTTCGAAGGGTTGGGTAGGATGGCATAAGGGGGACTAGTGGTAGAATAAAGAAGTTAAGAAGAAAGTGGAGATTAAGAAGAGGGCGTGTGTTAAGTTGATTAAGAGTAAAAATGAAAAGGAGAAGCGGGTGAATAGGTAGGTCTACAAAGTATCAAGTAATAAGGCTAAGCTAGCAGTTACGGATGCTAACACAGCAGCATTTGAGAGCTATTGAGTCATACTATGAAGATTTGGGAAAGTAGGGGTATCAAGCCGTTGAGTCATACTATGAAGATTTGGGAAAGCGTGGTTGAGCGAATATTAAGGAGGATCGTTTCTATTTTGGAGAATCAGTCTAGCTTTATGCTTGGTCACTCAACGATAGAGGCAATCCACCTGGTGAGGAGATTGGTGGAGCAATATAGGGAAAGGAAGAGGGATTCGTACATGGTGTTCATCGACCTGGAGAAGGCGTATGACAAAGTTGCTAGGGAGGTTCTTTAGATATGCTTAGAGGTGAGAGGGTTCCCGATGGCATATATCAGAGCTATTAAAAACATGTACAATGGAGGGAAGACTCGGGTGAGAATAGTGGGAGAGGCTTAAAGTATTTTCTGGTCTAGACAGGGTTACATCAGGGTTCGACTCTTAGTCCATTCCTGTTTGCATTGTTGATGGACGTGTTGATGCAGAGTATTTAATGGGATGTTCCTTGGTGTATGTTATTTATGGATGATGTCATGCTGATTGATGAGACACAGGGGGTGTGAATGATAAATTGTAGGTTTAGAGGTAAAACCTTGAATCTAAGAGGTTCAGGTTGAGTAGGTCCAAGACGGATTATATGGAATGCAAGTTTAGTGACTTGAGGCAAGAGAACGATGTGGTGGTGAGGTTGGATTCCCAGGATATCTGTAAGAGGGATAGTTTTAAGTATCTTAGATTTATAATTCAGTGAAACAACGAGATTGATGAGAATTTTTGTAACTGTATTGGAGCAGGTTGGATGAAGTAGAGGCTCACCTCGGGATTGTTGTGTGATAAAAAGGTTCCCCTTAAGCTTAAAGGCAAATTGTATAGAGTGGCATTCTATCCAGCCATGCTGTATGCAGCTAAGTGTTGGCCAGTAAAGAACTCCCACATTCAAAAAGTGAAAGTGGCAGAAATGAGAATGTTGTATTAGATATGTGGACTTACTAGAGGGGATAGAGTTAGGAATGAGATTATCCAGGAGAAGGTAAGAGTGGCTTCGATGGAGGACAAGATGCGGGAAGGAAAGATGAGATAGTTTAGGCATATGATGAGAAGGGGCATGGATACACCAGTTCATAGGTATGAGAGGCTAGTGTTGGATGGCTTCGAGTGGAGGAGAGGTAGGACAAAGAAATATTGGAGGGAAGTGATTAGACATGACATGGAGCAGCTTTAGCTTACTAAGGACATGACCCTAGATAAGAAGGTGTGGAGGTCACGAATAAGGGTAGAAGGCTAGGATAAGTGTGTAGGTTATAGCAAGTACTTAGATGAGCTTATGTATAGCTGGGTTAGCAATCCTAGGACTGTATCCATAGGTAGGAGCCCTTAGTCAGGAGGGTTTGGGAGTGGTGGGTGACCTTTTTCTATGAGTGTATGTTACTACTAGGTGGTTGTCTTATTCCAGATGTCCTTTTCTTATCTCGTATTTCATATTGCACTTATTTATCTTATTTTGTGTTGCTCTGATTTCTATTGTATTAAGTCTTATTCCTTATTTATGTTATTCCATACATCCTGCTTTATGTTTCATTATGCTCTTGTTTACTATTCCTTATCTTTAGTCAGGGGTCTATCGGAAACAACCTATCTACTACTTCGGAGGTAGGGGTATGGACTGCATACATTTTACCCTCCCTAGACCCCACTTTATGGGAATACATGGAGTTTATTGTTGTTGTTGTTGCTTTTTTTTCTTTTATTTCATTGTATGCTTATTTGTTTCCTTGTCCATTAGTTAATTGTCCGTTCTTGATTACATAAACTCCACTTTATCCCAAAGAAGTAATACTACTTATGAATTATTTGATGGTGTTGTCTCTCAACTTTGGGTTATTCAAGAGTGGTAACAAGCAAGAGTGAGGTGAGATCATTTGAGAGTGGCCTTAAAAGCCTTTGGCTATAAAGTGATACACGAGTGTGAGTGACAAAAAGAGGGAAACATGATGTGAGTGAGTGGTAAGGAACTCTTTCTACTAACTTTTTATTTATTTTGTAGGTACAATGACTCAATTGGGGGGAGAATCCTCCAGCAAAATGGAAATTTTACTTCAAAAGATATTGGAAGAAATGAAGGAAATAAAGGGAAAATTGGAAGATGTGGATAGAAGGGTGAGAAATCAATAAATAGCAAAGGAACCACTTGAGGTTTTCAATCCCATTGGTCAACATGATAAGGGATTAAGTAAGACTTCTCTTGATACAACTCCATTCCACATGGTATTGCAAAATACTCTCTATCCTAATGCTACGTTACCAAAAGTTTGCAATCAAGAAACACTTCCAAAGGGGGGAATCAACAAAGAAATCTTCCACCACAAGCCAATAGAACTCAATTAAGATCCTAACATAACCTTGAAGAGATTCTTTTGATGGTGATAATTATGATTATGGAGCCAATGATCAAGTTGAATAAGAGAGGTTAGGTGGGAGAGGAAGAATAGGGGGGAATGAAGGGTGGTATCTGATTGATAGTATAGAATATAATAGAAAAAATGATGATGAAGATCTAGGATTCAACAACATCAAGGTTACCCTTTCATTCTTCAAAGGAAGTATTGACCCGAATGAATATCTTGATTGGATTATGCAACTTGGAAGGCAATATAATCTCAATAACGTGAGTGATGTTAAAAAGGTGAATTATTCTATATATCACCTTAAGGTTTTTGCATCTACATGGTGGGAGAAAATTGAAAGAGATTCTTTGGTGAATAGAGACTTTGTTACAAGTTGGAATGACATGAAAAGGCGTATGAGAGAAAGGTTTATAGGTCAACATTATTAGTAAAATACACTCAAGAAGTATTATAATCTTCAACAAAGAAGTAATATTGTGGAAGATTATTATGAGGAGCTAGAGCATACTAGGTTTAGAGCTAATGTCAATGATGAAGAGGTGAATCTTATGGCAAGATTTATCTCGGTCTTAAATAAAGAGGTAAGGCAACCATTAGAATTGCATCATCCTTCTACTTTATATGAATTATCAAATGGCACTCAAGGTGGAGGGTCATCAAAAGAAAAATAAGTCAAAGGTTCAATCTTCTTATTCTTCATGGGCTAAAAATAAGGAAGCTTGGAAATCATCTCCCACTAGGGACAAATCCAAAGGTGCAAAGCAAGAATTGAAGTCCAACTTGGAGAAAGAAAAATCGAAGGTGGACTAGAAGGATGGAGGTAACAAAGCTAAACTTGAAACTCCATCTAAAATAAAGTGTTTTAAATGTCAAGGATATGGTCATAAAGAAAATGAGTGTCCAAATAGAAGAACTATCATTGCATTGAATGTTGGTGGTTATCAAACCAAAGATGAATCTAAAGATGATCACATGAAGGATGATAGTAGTGATGATTTTATGGGAGAAGATGATTTAGAAGAAATTAACGAAGATAGAAAACTTATTCTTGCTGTGAGGAGAAGTGTGAGCGCTCTAGTAAGGGAATATCTTGATCAAAGGGAGAACTTGTTTCATAATTAGTGTAGAGTTCAAGAGTAATTATGTTTCCTTATCATTGATAGTGGAAGTTGTATTAATATTGCTAGTGTATCTATGGTCGAACAATTGAAACTTCCAACAAGAAGGCACCCAAAACCTTATAGATTGCAATGGCTCAACGAATGTGGTGAACTCAAGGCGACCAAGAGAGTGTTGATAAAATTCAATGTTGGAAGTTATCATGATGAAGTGCTTTGTGATGTTGTACCAATGCAAACTTGTCATTTATTGTTGGGAAGGCCATGGGAATATGATGTAGGGTCTAAACATGATGGGAGGTCAAATAAATATAAATTTGTTAAGGATGGTAAAATCACATTCTTAGCCTACTTTCTCCTTTTCAAGTGAGTGAGGAATGTAGAAAAATAAGACAGTTAAAAGAAAAACTTCATAGAGAAAAGAAAGAGAGGAGTAAGGAAGCGAAAAATGATAACTCAAGAGAGGAAAAGGGAGAGGTTGAGAACTTAAGTGAGAATGAGTTATACAAAAAAAAGAGGTAAGCAAGAAAAACAGACAAATCAAAAAAGAGAAAATGTGCATGATTTTATGAAATCAAAAGAGCATGAAAGATCTAAACATTGAGGATGCTACTCAAGTCATATTTATTAAACTGAAAGGTTATTCTTTTCTTGCTAACAATGAACTAACCTCTTTATCTTTGCCAAGTGTTGTCTCTTCTTTGTTCCAAGATTATGAAAATTTATTTTTGAATGAAACACCAAGTGGGTTGCCTCCTTTGAGAGGAATAAAGCATAAAATTGACTTTTTGCCGGGTTCTCAAATACCCAACAAAGCGGCTTATAGGAGAAATCCTCAAGAGACCAAATAATTGCAAAGACAAGTGGCGGAACTTGTGAAGAAAGGTTTTGTGAGATAAAGTTTAAGTCCATATGTGGTACCCGTAATTCTAGTACCCAAGAAGGATGGGACATGAAGGATGTGTGTAGATTGTCATGCCATTAATAAAATTATGGTAAAATATCGACATCCCATTTCTAGACTTGATGAGATTCTAGATGAATTGTGTGGTTCTACCTTATTCTCTAAAATTAATTTGAGAAGTGGATATCATCAAATTCGAATAAAATTTGGAGATGAATGGAAAACCGCTTTCAAAACTAAATTTGGATTATATGAGTGGATGGTGATGCCTTTTGGGTTAACCAATGCACGAAGCACTTTTATGCGATTAATGAACCATGTGCTTAAGTCATTTATTAATAATTTTGTTATGGTCTATTTTGATGATATTTTGGTTTATATCAAGTGTTTGGATGATCATGTGCAACATTTAAGAATGATATTTGATGTGTTGAGAAATGAAAAGTTGTATGTGAATTTTAATAAATGTTCTTTTTATGTGGACCGTGTTGTTTTTCTTGGCTTTGTTGTAAGTTCAAGAGGAGTTGAGGTGGATGATGAAAAGGTAGAGGCTATTAGAAGTTGGCCAACTCCTAAGTCCATTAGTGATGTTAGAAGCTTCCATGGGTTGGCAAGTTCTTATAGGAGATTTGTGAAGGGTTTTAGTTCTTTAGACACTCCTCTAACTGAGGTCACTAAAAAGGATAAGTCTTTCATTTGGGGTAGAAAATAAGAGAAATCCTTTAGAATCTTGAAAGAGAAACTTAGTTCCACTCCATTACTTTAACTTCCCAACTTTGAGAAGATGGTTGAAATTGAGTGTGATGATAGTGGAGTAGGCATTGGTGCGGTCTTGATGAAAGAAGAGAAACCCATAGCTCACTTTAGTGAGAAATTAAGAGGAACTCCATTACAATATTCTACCTATGAAAAGAAAATATATGACTTAGTAAGAGCTTTAGCAAATTGACAACATTATTTATGGCATAAGGAGTTTGTGATTAGAACCGATCATGAGTATTTGAAGCATATTAGAGTCCAAAATAAGCTTAATAAGAGACATACCAAGTGGATAGAGTTCATTGAGTCATTTCAATATGTGATTGATTATAAGCAAGGTAAAGAGAATATTGCGGCGGATGATTTATCTAGAAGATATGCATTAATGAATACCTTGACTTCTAGGTTGATCGGTTTTAAGAGTTTGAAGGAGTTATATTCAAATAATGATGATGTTGGAAAAGTCTTTGGAGAGTTTCAAGTGAGCTTGAATAGGTGTCTTCAAGTTTTTAAGGAGGGAAATGAAGTTAGAACTCCTAGATTTGAGTTGAAGAAGGGCTACTTATTTAGAAATAGAAAACTTTGTGTGCCTCTATATTCATGAAGAGAGTTATTGGTGAAAGAATCACACAATGGAGGTTTGATGGGTCATCTTGGAGTGTCAAAAACCTTAGCTATTCTTAGTGAACATTTCTATTGGCCTAAATGATAAGAGATGTGGAAATAATTTGTTCTAGGTGTTTGGATTGAAACCATGCTAAATCTTGTACCCAACCCCATGGTTTGTATACCCCTTTTCCTATTCCTATCGGTCCTTGTCTAGATATTTCCATGGATTTTGTTGTTGGTCTTCCTAGGACAAAAAATGGTAAGGATAGCATCTTTGTTGTTGTGGATAGATTTTCAAAAATGGCTCACTTTATTATTTTTCATAAAAGTGATGATGCATCTCATGTTGCTACTTTATTTGTTCATAATATGATGAAATTGCATGGTGTTCCCCAAACAATTGTTAGTGATAGAGATTCAAAATTTCTTAGTCATTTTTGGAGGTGTTTGTGGGGAAATTTGGGAACCAAATTGCTATTTTCTACTTCTTTCCATCCTCAAACGGGTGGTAAAACCAAGGTGGTTAATAGAACTTTAGGTAAAATGCTTAGAGCTATGGTTAAAGGAAAGTTACTTCTTGGGAGGATCAATGGCCATTGATTGAGTTTGCATACAATAGAACTATTCATAGATCTATTGGTATAACCCTTTTTGAGTGTGATTATGGTTTTAATCCCTTGACTCCATTGGATTTAACTCCTTTTCCCAAAGATGTTATTGTGAGTGTAGATGCAAAAGCTAAGGAAAAAGCTATGAAGAGCATCCATGAGAAAGTAAGAATGCGAATTGATAAGGCTAACAAAGATGCAACCAAAAGAGCTAACAAAGGATGATAAAATTTACCTTTTTACTCGGTGATTGGGTATAGGATCACTTTAGAAAAGAGAGGTTTCCAAGAAAGAGGAAGAACAATCTTATGCCAAGAGGAGATGGACCTTTTCAAGTGCTTGAGAATATTGGAGATAATTCTTACAAAGTGGACTTACCAAGTGAGTATTTGTTCCATAATGCTTTTAATATTGGTGATTTATCTTTTTTTTATGTAGGATTGCAAATTCGAGGATGAATTGAAGAAGGGGAGAGTGATGTACATCAAAGTGACGCTAATGCAAGAAGGCCTTTCACAAGAAGTCATGCTAAGGACCTTCAAGTATTTCAAGATTCATGGATGAATATGGAATCTTTGAAAGGTTCCAATATGGATGACTTGACGATGTTTAATATTCTAAGTGTCTATCTTTAAATTATCTTGTAATTTAACTGAAGGGAAATTTGCTCTTTCTTTATTTCTTTTAGCCCTTAGTATAAATAGTTAGCTATTAGGGTTGAACTACTAGTTTTGGAATATTGAATATTTGTGCCTCTTTTGAGAGCTTGAAAACCCTTTGTTGATTTTCAACAATTTTCCTAGGATTTGCAAGTAAGGTTACTACCTTCTTGAGGATTCTAATAGATTAGGTGTTTTTAGTTCCCAATTAAGGGGTGTTTTGGTTAGTTTCACCATTATATCTTTAGATTGTTTGAATCTTATTGTGTCTATCTTTCTTTATTTTGTATCTTTAATTCCTATCTTGCTTCTATTTTCTTGTTTCACATCAGTGCAACAGTAATGTTTGATGAAACATGCCATATTTCCATGTTTGTTAATGGTTCAAGAACATTGGAATAAGTCCTCAATTATGTTTCCTTACTGTAGCAGCTATCAATATACTCATATGAAGGGTACTTCTTGAACAACAATGCATCCACAGCATGTGAACATATGCCCTTTAACTGCCATACCTACAACTACAAGTCCTTTTGGCAATATCCACTTTGTGTTGAAAAAGCCCTTCGTGCCACTCCATTAAACTCAATGGTATAATCTATAGACCTATTGATGTTATCCTCTAAAATCTCCAAGCATATTGGAGAGTAATTACAACCTTAAGTACTTGGAAACTCCCTTAGAGTGTCTCTTCTTGTCATCATCTTTACTTTGATTTCTTCAAGTGTAGTAATGATGGTTTTGTGCCTATCTGGAAAGATCCATGCATTAAAACACTCACTCATGTTGTTATCTACAGAATCACACTTGACTTCAGTGTTGAAGTAAAGTTTGCACTAGTAATTAATGTTGTAGTACATTAACTCATCCATTATTTTTTCAGGACCTAGCAACTTCATCTTCTGTATGTTCTTCCTCAATTGAGACTCAAATGTACTTTTGGCTATCTTCCAAAACTTTTCTCTTCTTTAGAGAACTCTCCAGTCCTTAGCCTAATTAGCTAAGATATGTCTTGCACATCTTCTATGTTCAAATTGAGGTAACGCCTCCTCAAGTGTTGCAAATAGACCCTACAGTACACACACATACCCAAAAAGGTGAAATTAGGACATAATTACAAATACTAAGTTAAACCAAAAATAAATGGGATTAAACATAAAATAGTATATATACCTTCATCATATCTGTAATAAAGGTGAGACCTTCACCTTCTCCAAGTCTTAGGTTATCCCTTATGCACCTAACAAACCAAGTCTATATGTTTATGTTCTCCTTTTCAACTACTGCCTAAGCAAGTGGCAGCATCTAGTTATTTCTATCCTTGGCCATAGAAACTAACCATTGGCCTTTACAAACACCTTTAAGAAAACAACCATCTAAACCTATGCACTTCCTACAATGTACCCATGCCTTTTTCAAAGGATTAAAGCGGATGTAAGAAATCAGGAATTTTTGTTTACCTGCTGCATCAGCCTCACCAAATTTAACAACATAACTGGTCCCTGGGTTTGTCCTTAACAGTTCATCCTTCTAGTCAAGGATTCTTCCAAATTCTACAACATGATCACCCATTATATCTTTCAACACTTTTTCTCTTTCTCTTCTCTCAGTAGTCTTACTAACATAAAGTTTGAACTTTTTCTAATAAACTCTTGCAACTTGAATACACTTATTTTTGGTTGATCAATTATTCTTTCTGTAAAGGTTTCAACTAAAAACTTGGCATTGCATAAGTAATTTCTGGTTGTCTTGTTGCAAGTATGCTTTGGAATGTAAGTTTTTATCATGAAATCATTTGTTTTCTTGTCAAGACCTACATATACAAGCCATGGACAGTCCTCCTTGCACCTAAATCTAACCTTTTTGGCTCATTTACCCACTTCTCCATATGAACCCTTTTTCTTACTGCATATTTAGTCATTGCTCTTCTAAATTAATTCACATCTTTAAACACCATACCTAGCAGTGAAACAACTTTCTTTACATTTAGGTCGTGAATGATTTTTGAGTTGTTGTCCTTCTCTTTCTTGACAACTTCACAGTTCATGCTCTACCAGATTCAACCACATCATGTTCATCATCACCGTAGCAATCATCTTTATCTAATTTAAAACTATCCTCATCAGTGACATGCCTCAAACTTCAGGCAATGTTGTATGGGTACCTCAAGAACACATGTACCGAAGGTCGCACCGTAACCCAAAACAAACGCCTCATCATATCATAGGAGTTGAAGGAACTCTAATTTACAAGTTAAGATCGTGGAATAATATCATAATCAACATAAGATTCATAATAATGACAATTCCCAAGTTCACAGTTCTTCATAATACCTCTATACGAAACCGAAGTCAATAGGTATATATGTCGGGACAAGCCCATGACTATATCCAAATCACGTCTTAAATAGACTAAGCCTAAAGATAAGGACTAAGAGATGAACATCTTCCAAGTGTAAGGAAGATCACCCTTTCTAGTCAATGCATGAACCGTCTGATTGTCTAATCACTACGTTGGTAAAGACGAAGATGCTCCGACCTCTATGTTGCATGGGGATATAGCGTTCGGAGACGGTTAGCGGTTGGAATGCTAGAATGTAACTCAAGGATAACTGATGGAGTACATCATCAACCAACAACAAATCAATATATCACATTGTGCCACGTTCATACATTTAACCATACATATAGATATATTACATGCCAATCAAGATATCAAGGCTCATCAACATTCTCAAGCATTCATTCATTAGGCATGAAATGGGGAACTCCGACCATTCACACTTATAGGTTCAATATTTCACACTATGTATAGGACTCTAACTACAATCACATACACTTAGACAAAGGATTTCAACCATACTTACTCTTTCATTAATCAAGGAATTTAACCACATACACAATCATTCAAACAAAAGGGCTCTACCCATACCCACATCCAATTGGACATGGGACTTCAACCACATGTCCATATATTCAAATGGGCATAGTACTTTGACCTCATGCTCCCAAATTAGTCAAGAGACTCCAAACTTATGCCATACTTAGACTATAACAACAAGTCATTTCATTCGGCAAGGTTCTCTAAGCTCAAGAGATCTCATTAAGCAAGGGACTTTAACCTCGAGCGTTTTTATTGGGCAAAGGACTTTGACCTCCAAGCCTCTTCATAAGGCAGAGAAATTGGATGTTAAGCCATTTATAAGGCAAACAAATTTGACCTCAAGACATCACAACAATAATTAGTTGACATTTGGGACTTTACCCTGTGCCCATGCATCATCGTCCATTAAATACAACATTTTAAGGACTTTATCCATTTTAACCAATTCAACATTATTCATGACCACTGGTCCTTATGAGAGGCTTTATCGCTCAACCATTTCAATAGTCCAATTCCTTTATTCAAGTCATCACACAATTCATTTTATGGTCATCAAGACCCTCACAAGATATTCACTATTCACTAGCATTCTTATACCACACTTTATTTCAATACACTATTCAAGTTCGTATTTCATGTTGAGGGACTTCAACCTCTTATAGGTAATTAGCTTAACAAGGTTATCATCACACCTTATATGGATTACAATACCTTTAACCACATTATTATCAATAATTTATACTCATTAGTCCATTCCTCTAGCTTAATACACCAACAATATATTACTAGATAACTCACTTACATATTTTCACAAACACCTTATGTATGTACCTTTAACAAGGCTATTTTTATGGTAGACATTATAAATATTAGGGTTACACAAGACCCTCATGTTAAAAATATATAACAAGAACCCACGTATACAATCTACCATCAATAATATGTATCAACACAAGTATAAGCAAGAATCATCATTATTCATTGTTAGGAAACAAGACCCTTTTCATTTGATTCAAAACCACCATGTACACTTACTTATCCAAGTGTGAAGTATATGGTTTTTGACTTATTTAATGAGGGAAAGAGATACAGGCCTTAAAAAAGATTACACATCAATAATCTTGACTCTTTGTTGTGACTAGATGAACACCTCCAAACCCTAGCCTCCAATCTTGCTTCAAGAAGCCTTTAGAGTCTTTAGGAGTGTTTGCGTCTTGTAAATAAAGACTTAGAAGGCTAAAATGCCTTATATAGTGAAAGGGTTTAGGGTTTTAGGGAAGGGAAATGACCAAAAAGTCCTTGGTTAAAAGCTAGAAAGTCCATTCGTACAGAGGTACAACTCTCCCTTACGGTTCCTATAGAAATCGTGACCTAGGGTATGAGCAACACATTAAATCATACCCTAGGTTTCTCCTAGGTCAACCACACTATTGTGGGTATGATAGGGCACTACTGAGTCGTAACCAAAGGTTAGGACTCACCCTCTAATCTTAAGCTTCACTCATAACTAAAACAGTTTACTTAGTTTCGAGACTTTACTCTATATGGTTGAGTAGTTATGACCCTATACACTGGTTACGACTAAGGGATGGCCTTGTAGTACAGAATAAAATATTCTACCTTAACATTCTGTTCAAGATACAAAAGGGGAGGGGGAGAATGGTACAAATCATGACCAAGGGTATGACTCAATCTCCAAGTCGTACCAAACTCAAAGACTCCAAAAGTTGTTGTTTCTCAATGGCCCAAAGTCTAGGTATTTCAATTCTCCCCCACTTGGGATCATTCGGCCGCAAATCAAGGGTAAGGTAAGAATTTACACAAGTTAACACATCAACATGCTTCAAAGCAACCTTTACACAAGTACGAAACAAGCACACAACAAGGATACAACAAAACGCATACCATGATCATCATTAATCAACCACTTTATTTCATTGGTGTTGGGACTTCAACCCATTACTTATCCAACACTTACTCATTTCACTACTTAGGGACTCCAACCCATCAACTCATCAAAGATATAGAGCAACTCAAAGCATTGGGGACTTTACCCTTTCATCTATCAAGAACATGAATCAACTTAACGTACTAGAGACTTAAACTCATCATAACACAAGACACACAATTTGAAAGAATTAGGCTCTTAAACCCATGGTCCAATAAGACACAAATCAATTCACACATTGGGAACTTTAATCCATTGTCTAACAAAGACATAAATCAATCCAAAGCTTGGGGACTTCAACCCATCGCCTATTAAGATGTACATCAAGGTATGGAAATTAACACATACCTCCATCACAGGCTTCCAAAATAGGAAATAAATGTGGATGCTTGGACTTTATGTCCTCTTTCACCTCCCAAGTAGCTTCATCAGACTTTTGGTTCCTCCATAGAACCTTCACCAAAGCCACTTCTTCTGTGCATAACCGGTGAAATTGTAAATACAAGATCCTCACTGGGATCTCCTCATATAATAGAGAATCTGAGATACCAACATCATCTGAGGGAACAACTAAGGAAGGGTCACCCACATATTTCTGTAACATAGACATATAGAAAACCAGGTGAATGGAGTTCATACTTGGAGGCAACTCCAAATGTAGGAAACATTGCCAACCCTCTTCATAATTAAGTAGGGACCAACATAGTGAGGACTAAGCTTCCCCTGTTTACCTAACTGCATCACTCCTTTCATGGGAGACTGATACGCCCAAATTATACCTATCTTATGAGAGAGTAAGTAATTGTCATCAAATATACAACCCAACTAGGTTGGGGTCGAATCCCACAGGGAATATGGTGTTAATCAAGACTATTTATGATTAAATCGACTACTAGTTAATAGTTTTCTTTGATTGGGGATTTTTATCAATCAATCAATAGTTAATGTTTCAACTTATTTTAGCAACATAAAGTTAATATTCCAGTATTTCAAATCAATGATGTAGTGAAGCTAGAGTTGTGATCACTATAAGTATTTCTTCTTATCAAATAATAGTTGTGGTGTTAGATTCTCAATACTTGTGGGAAGCACCAAATTTTCATTATCAATGTTTTATCCAAGTATTTTTCAACCTACTTAGATGATCGATTCCCCAATTCTTTCAAACTTAGTAAATATCCCCTATTCACACTGATTTTATCTCGAGTTGATTAATCTTGTTACAGCATAAATCATTAGATGGAAAGTTGGTCTGTCAAAATCCCCGTTGATAATTCACTTTCTTTAATTGATTTCTCAATTTAATCAAACCAAAGGATAGATCTATTAGTTGCAGCCAATAGAAAACATCCATTACAAAAGAATTATCTAGATGATCCCACATTAAATCGAATCTTAGCCAACTATTAAATCAACAAAACAATACTCATAGATCCCACAACTTCAGTTATGGGATTTAGTTCCTCATCAAATAGGAAGAGATAGCATAAATTAGATCCATAATTCAAAGTGATTATCTTACAAAAGATGGAATTGAAGATTTTTCTCCTTCAAGTTCAATAAAGAATTCCCAAAACTAAACCAATAATCAAAAACTCAATTCGAAATTCAAGTAACCAAAATATGAAAACTTCACTTTTGTAATAAGTTCCAGATGACAAATAAAAACCTAAAAGATGTTATAAATAACCTTAGCCTTCAGAATTTAAAATTCAAAATCCACTATTTCCACACAATAGTTAACGACAAGGCTAATAGCTTGTCAACTTAGTCTTCAGCATCTTCTTTCTGTCTTCAGGTGACGACTAGAACTGACAGCTTATCAGCAAGTTGAAAACTTATCACCCAAGTAGTCAAATAGCTTTTCTAATATGAGAATTTTTTCTACAAGTGATGACTTCAACTGATAGCTTATAAATAAGTTAACGGCTTAACAGCTAAGTCATCAACTGATTTCTCCAGTATCTATATTTTTTCTACAAGTAACGACTACTCTGATAGCTTATCATTATGCTGATGAATTATCACCAAAGTCGTCAATTGAATTCTTCATCACATTGTTTCATATCTACTTCACCAAAAAACGTCCTTCTTGTCATGGTTTTCTTAGGTTTTCATGCATCTTGAAAAGTTTTTAAACACTTGCTTAGCCTCAAGCAACTATTTAACATAGTATTAGGATTAGTAACTTAGCCTCCCTTTGTTCGTTTACACCACTCGGCTACCAACACTGATTCACTTACATTCCTCTCATAATCCACTTTTGTTAATTGGTTTCCCTCTTAGCATTCCCAATCAACACCATTTGTTTGCTTTTACTTTTTTTTTTTTACTCTTTTTTTTAATATTCAACTTTCATAACTTTTTTCATACCTTCCAAATTGTTATCTCCTCTACTGTAACCACCCTGAACTTAGGAAATTTGACTAAGTTGATGTGTATAATGTCCAAAGAGAGAACTGGGCTAAAATAAAGGTTTAACTATGGAATTAATGAAAGGTGGTCAGGTTATAAAAACAAAGAAAATCTAATGGCTCAAAAGGGTATAAAAAGGGATATATTACAAGCTTATGGGTTCTTGGGTTACTTATCAAAAATGGCCTGCGATCATTTCTCAGATGACTACTTGCAACCTAATAGAATGACTTGGGCAAGTTCTAGATGCATACACACAAAAAAAAAATATCTACAAAACCTCACACTCTCATGGCATGGAATTGTAATGTCATCACCAAATATTCAACCAATACCCAAGCTTAAGCAAGGATTACCATATTTGTAAACTTTCATAGAAAGAAATAGTTTCCCATGTACCTAGCATCAATCTCACAAGCAAAAAGTTTGATGGGCTCAAAATTTTCAAATCACAATTTTCAAACTTTCAGAACTTTCACATTTTCTACTCACTCATATTTACTCTTATTTCATACGTAACACATAAACTAAAAACATACAACAACTCCTAAACAATTCAGTTCCTAGATAGAGCTCAAGGGTATAGAACACAGACAATACACCCTTAAGGTTGCAAGTACCTCCACCCCCACAAATAAAAACATGCATTGTCCTCATTGCATTATTATTGAAACTTAAGAACAAGGGTAAGGACATATCTGCAGCGCCTTCAGAGGTTATGTCATAAGCTGCTGACTGTGATGTTGCATCATCATCAGAAAGAATATTAATAGTGGCATTAGGTTCCACTGATGCATCCATAGTTGTGATTGGTGGATTAAAGAGAAGATCTACTAGCAGAGGCTCCCACATCTTTAACTCTTAGTGCTTCTTTCATTTATTTTCTCTCCTTCTTTTTTTCCTTTTCAATCCTCTTCTGCTCGTCACTCTTACTTATTTTTCTCTTTTATTTTCCTTTTTGATCAACTGTTTAATCTTTATAATCAACATTAATAACTTATACAACACTTATTTCCCTTGGTTGATTCATGGATTAAAACACATCAAAGCTAACTTCTTTATCATTGAGCCTAAATTTTAGCTCATTTAGCTCTATGTCAACTAATACTCTCCCAGTTGCTAAGAACGGCCTACCCAAAATTATGGGTACCTCGAAGTCTAATTTGCAATTAAGAATTACAAAGTCTGCAAGAAATATAAAATTTACCACCTTTACAAGTACATCATGTAGAATCCCTGTCAGTCTTTTCACTAATCGATCAGCCATTATTAGTCGCATGGTAGTTGGTTTAGGAGTTCCTAAACCTAATTTCTTGAAAATCTCCAATGGGATAAGGTTGATGCTCACTCTAAGATCGCAAAGCACCTTACCAAAGCTAAATTCTCCAATTATACATGGGATAATGAATGCTCTCAGGTCAGTTTTCTTCTGCACTAATGAACTAGTATCAATATCACTACAATGATGAAGATTATCCACGGGCTCATAGAAAACTGCTGTTTCTTTGTCACGAGTTCCTTCATAAATTTAGTGTATCCTGGCATTTGCTCCAATGCCTCAACTAAAGGCACATTCATTGTCAACTACTTTGGCATATCTATGAATTTTCTAAACTTACCCTTATCTACTTTCTTATTTAATCTTCATGGAAATGGATGTAGTGGCTTTTGGATTCTAGCTGGAGCAACTTCTACCTCCTTTCCTAGACCTTGCTATGCATTACTAACCTATTTTGTCTTAGATGAGTGTTCTACTTCTACACTCTTCTAAACCTCCCAACTCCTCATATACCACTGTGGATTAATCAACCATTTTCTCATCTACTTTGACCTCATCAATATGAGAAAATGCTTCCAGACATGGACTAGATAACATCTTACCACTCCTAGTGGTAATAGCCATACACGACCCATCAATACTTGGATTGTAAAATGTATCACTTAGTAGATTCCGACTCTTTCTTTGGTTGAATGTTGTTGATAATTGGCTCTTCTGCTACTCTAATTGTTTAATAGATATGGAGTGTGAGTCAACTAACTGACTCATGGTCGACAAGTCACTTTTCTTATCCCTAAATTTGGCTTCTATTAACTCCACTCCTTTCAACACTTTTTCCATCATATCTTCCGTAGATATTTTCCCATAATTGTTCACAGCATTATCACAGCTCCCAGGTGGTACATACAATCCACTTCTATCATTTTTAATCTTCCAATCTCCTTGATAGTTCCAACCTTGGTTTACATAGCACCAGCCTAAAAAAACCCTGGTTATGCAAGTATTTAGCCTTCTTATTGGTGTCTGATTCAGCTCCCTTACTGTGTGACCCCATAGCTTTTATGTTTTCTACCTTGCCTAAAAGTAAATGTTTTGTGAGAAGATCTATCTAGGTTTTTATGTGAGCCATATCCTAATTATGCTTCTCTTCTCTCCTATGTTGTTCTGCTAATATCCCACTAGAACCAGTATTGCTTGCTACCTCTGAATCCTTGGTATGCCAATCCCTACTTGTCTTGGTCTTCTTTTCTAGAATTTATACAAACTCAGTAAGCATAAGCTCCTCCTGCAACATTATCTACAATTGTCTTTGTTATTGAATTCAAAGCCTTATAGAATGTTTCCATCAAATGCTCATCAGTCATCTTATGATTTGGTCATTGCATCAACTTTTTTTTGAATCTTACCTGTGACTTAAGAAGAGATTCATTAGGCAATTTCCTAAAGTTTCTGATCTCATCCGTCAACTGTAACATTTTGGAAGATGGAAAAAACCTTTCTAGGAAATCTCCTTTAGGTTGCCTCCAGTTTGTTATAGAATCGGGCGCCAGCTCATGCATCCACATAGTTGCCTCCCGAGACAGAGACAGTGGAAGCAATCTCAAGAAAATTGCATCTTATCCCACTCCAAGATTATCAAATGACTTCCAAATATTGATGAAATTCACCAAATACAGATTCGAATCATCACTCGATAACCCACCAAAAAGTCCTTTCAAGTTGAGTAGTTGGATCATAGTGCTGCTGATATTGAATTTCACCCTAGGATCTAGTGGTGGTGGAATGATCTCTTCTTTATCTTTGGTTCCATCTAAATTAGCATTATTCTCATCATCTAGGTCAAATTACATTGCAGGTTGTTAGTTTATTCTACCCGTTGCTTACATATTTTGATTTATTGGTATAAATTTTTCAGCACATCGCCTTTGCGTAGGATCGACCAACTCATCATCAACCAAATCCTCATCATCCACGTTGGATACCCACCTTAGTAACCCAACATTCTACTGGTTCACTTGAGCATTTTCCAAAGCGGCCAATCATGCGGCTTCTTATTGTTCAGCCATACTTCCAATTCTCTGAGATTTTGGGTTGAAAGGTAATAATGGTCCTCCTGACCTTCCAGTTTGTGAGATACATAATAACTAGCCTCAAAATATCAAAAATAATAAATAAAAGTAAAATTAGGAAACTTAATGAAGAGTCAATTAACACAGATATACTTAATTGACAATCGCATTCCCTGACAAGGACGCCAAAATTTGATATGCCTAAATTACACCTAACTTATGAGGGAGTAAGCGCTCATCGTCAAATATATAATCAACTAGGTTGGGGTCGAATCCCACAGGGAATATGGTGTTAATCAAGACTATTTGTAATTAAATCGACTACTAGTTAATAGTTTCCTTTGATTGGGAATTTTTATCAATCAATCAATTGTTAATGTTTCAACTTGTTTTAGCAACTTAAAGTTAATATTACAGTATTTTAAATCAATGATGTAGTAAAACTAGAGTTGTGATCACTATGAGTATTTATTCTTATCGAATAATAGTTATGGTGTTAGATTCTCAATACTTGTAGGAATAACCAAATTATTATTATCGACGATTTATCCAAGTGTTTTTCAACATACTTAGATGATCGATTCCCTAATTCTTTTGAACTTAGGAAATATCCTCTATTCATACTGATTTTATCTCGAGTTGATTAATCTTGTTACAGCATTAATCATTAGATGGAAAGTTGGTCTGTCCAAATCCCCGTTGATAATTCACATCCTTTAATTCATTTATCATTTCAACCAAACCAACATAAGGCTAGATCTATTATTTGCAACCAATAGAAAACATTCATTACAAAAGAATTATCAAGATGATCCCACAGTAAATCGAATCTTAGCCAACTGTTAAATCAACAAAACAATACTCATAGATCCCACAACTCCAGTTATGGGATTTAGTTCCTCATCAAATAGGAAGATATAGCATAAATTAGATCCATAATTCAAAGTGATTAACTTACAAAAGATGGAATTGAATATTGTTGTCCTTCAAGTTCAATAAAGAATTCCCAAAACTAAACCAATAATCCAAAAATTCAATTCAAAATTCAAGTAACCAAAATATGAAAACTATTGTTTTGGAATAAGTTCTAGATTCCAAATAATAACCTAAAATCTGCTATAAATAGCCTAACTTTAGAATTTGAAATTCAAAATCCATTATTTCTGCGCAATAGTTGACGACAAGGCTGATAGCTTGGCAACTTGTTGACAGCTTATCAGCCAAGTTATCAACTTGGTCTTCAGCATCTTCTTCTTGTCTTTAGGTGATGACTACAATTGATGGCTTATCGGCAAGTTGACAACTTATCACCCAAGTCATCAACTGATTTTTCCAACACCTGCATTCTATCTATAGTGACGACTTCAACTGATAGCTTATCAATAGGTTGATGACTTCCCACCCAAGTCATCAACTGATTTATCCAACATCTATATTTTGTCTATGAGTGACAACTACTGTGATAGCTTATCAATATGTTGATGACTTATCACCAAAGTCGTAAATTGAATTCTTCAATACATTACTTCATATCTACTTTACTAAAAAATGTCCTTCTTATCATGGTTTTCTTAGGTTTTTGTGCATTTTAACTTTTCTCTCAAAATCATATGAAATATGATCAAAAACAACAATAGTTACTTAAGAACTTTCAATTATTCCAAGCTAAAAGCCTTAAATGTGCTAACACAAAGCTAGCACATCAAAGACACTTTCAAGAATACCCAATCGCCCACATTAAACTCTAAGTCCCTACGCCTCACATTCGCATAGGACTTTTGGCGACTTTGAGCGGTTTTCAATCTATCACAAATCACTGTTACCTTCTCTAAGGCTTGGTGAACCAAATCAAGCAACTTACCCTTGCCAACTTCGTACCACCCGATAGGAGATTGACATCTCCTCCCATATAATGCCTCTAAAGGTGCCATGCTAATGCTTGAGTGGTAGCTATTATTATAGGCGAATTCAATCAAGGGAAAGTGGTCGTACAAACTACCACCATAATCTATTATACAAGCCCGTAACATATCCTCCAATGTTTGGATAGTTCTTTTCACTTACCCATCCGTTTGCGGGCGAAAAGCGATACTAAGGCACACTTTAGTACCTAAAACCTTTTGGAATGACTTCCAAAATTGGGATGAAAATGGAGGACCACGATACGAAATAATAGTCTTTGGATCATCGTGAAACTTCACGATCTCCACTAGATACAATTTAGCATAATCCTCCGCCGATAAATTTATCCTCACAAGCAAGTAATGGGCGGACTTGGTCATCTGTCAACAATGATCCAAATAGAATCACATTGATTCCGGGATCTACGAAGACCGGTAACAAAATCCATATTAATTTCCTCCTGCTTCCACTCGGGCAACACAATCTCTTAGTATAGGCCATCGGGCCTCAAGTGCTCAACCTTTACTTGTTGGCACACCATACACTTAGCCACATGGCTAGCAACATCATGCTTCACATTATTCCACCAATAGAACTCTTGAAGTTCATGATACATCTTGGTGGAACCGGGATAAACAGCATAACGGGCCCCATGAGCCTCGGCCATGACACTTTCCCTTAATCCATCGATGTCTAGAACACATAGCCTACCTTGGTACCTCAAGATACCATCACCGCTAATCATAAAGTCTACGAACTTGTCTTTACCCATATTACTCTTAATCCTCATCAAGCCGGGGTCCAAGACTTGTTTTTCCTATATCTCAACAACGAGAGACGATTGAGATACCGAATGCAAAAAAACACCACCATCCTCGGAGTTCGCAAGTCAAACTCCAAGATTCTCCAAACGGCAAATATCTTTCACCAACTCCCACTTATCCTTATCAACATAGGCCAAACTCACCATAGACAATCTACTAAGAGCAACGGCAACTACATTCTCCTTACCGGTATGGTAATAAACACTCATATCTTTCAATTGGTAGGAAGCAAATTCAATGGCCTCAATCTCTAAAGAATGTATTATTCGGAAGATCTTCTCTATTTTATTAATGAAGCCATGAGGGACTTACTCAACCCTCGAACCAAAGAACATAGGACGGCTTAACCTTATAAATTAGGTGATTCTTATGGCCTCAGAAGGAACGAGAAAAGTTTCTTAAAGAAGTATTTGGATCTTTTTCTTGGGATTGTCTTTAAGAGAAAACCCTAATTTGATGTTGTAGATGGATAATGAACTTATGAGACTTAATATGGTATTATTAGGGGTTAAAATGGGTGGAAAGACCCAAATACCCTTTTAAAAATGGCTTAGAATTCACTGAACGGGATTTGCAAAGGCTTGCACGATGATCCATCACTGGCTCGATAGTGCGTCGTTATGACCATCACACCTGGGCATAAATAGGGACTCACTACCTTAGTAGTAACGGCTTGGGTGATAGTCTATCGCTAGCTCGATGGTCCATCAGTCCTGTCCATCGCACTTGACCAGAAGTCGGGGTCACTGCCTTAGTCGAGACGGCTTGGGTAACATTCCATCATTGGATCGACAATCCATCGGCCTGACCGTTGCTTCTGGGAAGTTCTGACAGTTCTCTGTAAACCGTCCATAACTTTTTACTCTGATACCAGATTTGGAAAAAATTGGTATTATTGGAAAGCTAATTAATTTCCCACATGATAAAAAGTAAATTAAGAATATCACACGTATAAAAGTGGATTCATATTTCAAAGTAAGTTTCTAACATTCTTGAGATGATTTCAAGCTAGGTAGAAGTACGGGGTATTACAATTTCTCCCCCTTAATAACATTCGTCCTCGAATAAGACTGAGTGAGAGGAAGAAGATAAACTGACATACATACTAAACATGAAAAACTGGAACATGATCTCATGACTGACATGACTGATAACTGAATATATCATATCGAACATGCATATCTGATGCATGCGTAACTAATTCATAATTGCATGACTGAGTGTTCTGAGGAACTAAGTTTCTCACAATGAGAATGCATATTTGATGCATGATTATATGACTAAATGGTGCATTAATGCATGACTGAATATGCAATGGTCTTTAATATGAATTTTATAATGGAAATTTGAAAATGAAATGGATACCAAGCTTGTAACTAAAATCTGAACATAAACTAAAAAGCTTAAGGAGAACTGTTACCTTGAGCTAGATCTGAGTTTGTGGAGAATAGGTGAGGATACTTGGTCTGCATGTCTGCTTTTGCTTCCTAAGTGGATCCCTTAACTAATTGCCAAAGACCTTTGACTAGAGGGACTTTTTTGTTCCTCATTCTACGAGTCTGATAGTCTAGAATTTCGATTGGAATCTCTTCATAAGAGGTTGTTCTGAACATCTATGCTCTGAATAGGGACTACGACTGCTGGGTCACCTATGCACTTCTTGAGCAAATAAACATGGAAGACTGGATAAACTGAGGCTAGATCTGAAGGTAATTTGAGCTCATAACTACCTTGTTGAATCAACTAAGAATCTTGAAGGGATCGATATATCGGGGATTGAACTTTCCCTTTTTGTCGAATCTCTTCACTTTCTTCATGGGAGTGATCTTAGATAGACATAGTCACTAACCTCGAACTCGAGATCTTTTCTACAAAAATCTGCATAAGACTTATATTGGCTCTGAGTAGCCCAGAGTCTTTCTCTGATCAACTGGACTTTTTCTAAGGCATCAAATACTAAGTCAGGCCCTATAACTGAGGCCTCACTTACTTCGAACCAACCGACTGGAGATCTGCATCTCCTACCATAAATAGCTTCAAATGGATCCATCTTAATACTGGAATGATAGTTGTTGTTGTATGCAAACTCAATCAAAGGCAAGTGGTCATCCCAACTGCCCTTGAAATTAATTGCACACGCTCGCAGCATATCTTTTAAAGTCTGAATGGTCCTTTCTGCTTAACCATTTGTCTGAGGATGGAAGGCTGTACAGAGATAAACTTGGGTACCAAGACCCTTTTGGAACTCTTTCCAGAAATAAGAGGTGAACTAGGTACCTCTTTCTGAGATAATAGATAATGAAACTCCGTCCAATCTGACCAACTCTCTGATGTAGAGTTTGGCATAATCCTCGGCTAAATAAGAGGTATGGACTGGAAGAAAATGAGCTGATTTGGTCATCCTATCTACAATGACCGAAACTGAATCATGCCGATGAAGGGTACGAGGCAAACCCATCACGAAGTCCATTTTCACTTCTTCCCACTTCCAAGTAGGAATACTGAACACCTGCAAGGACCCACTAGGCTTCGGATGCTCTATCTTAACCTGCTGATATGTAGAGCATTTATCTATAAACTCTGCAACATCTCTCTTTATCCCACTCAACTAATAGATCTCTCACAAATCGTGGTACATCTTAGTGACCCCTGGATAAATCGAGTAGTGTGCACCATGCGCTTCTGTAAGAATTTGCTGCCTTAAGTCATCTATACCTGGAACACACAGATGACCCTGACAACGAAATACACCATCTCCCCTTTAGGAGAAAACCTCTACTTTCTGATCCTTGACTGACTCTTTTAACTTGACAAGGTCGGGATCTCTATTTTCTTTTCTTTCACCTCAGAAACTAGAGATGATTCTGAACTACTCTAAACCCATATGTCACCCTCTTCTATATCAACAAAACAAATGCTTAGTATGGCAAGCTGATGGACTTCCTAATCTAGCTTCTTCTTATTGTCCTCAACATGAGCAACACTACCCATAGACAGTCTACTAAGAGCGTCAGCCACAATGTTTTCCTTGCCCGGATGATAAAGAACACTCATGTCATAATCTTTCAAGAGCTCTAACCACCTTATCTGATAAAGATTAAGATATTTTTGAGAAAAGACATACTAAAGGCTCTTATGATCTGTGAACACATCTACATGAACTGCATATAGATAATGCCTTCAAATCTTCAAGGAAAATACTATGGCTACTAACTCAAGATCATGAGTAGGATAATTCTTCTCATGGGGTTTAAGCTGTCTGGAGGTGTAGGCTATGACCTTACCATAGTGTATGAGGACACAACCCAAACCTACTTTGGATGCATCACAATACACTACGAACGCATCTGGACCATCTGGAAAAGCTAAGACTAGAGATGAGGTGAGTGGAGTCTTCAACTCCTAAAAACTCTTCTCGCAAGGATCTGACCACTGAAACTTGACCTTTTTCTGACTCAATCTGTACATAGGGGATGCAATAGAATAAAATCCCTCAACAAACCATCTGTAATAGCCAGACAAACCCAAGAAACTCCTGATATCTGATGAAGAGACAGGTCTGGGCTAGTTTTTTACCGCTTTAGTCTTTTGGGGATCAACCCTAATACCATCATCGGAAATGATATGACCAAGGAATACTATTGACTTTATCCAAAATTTACACTTACTAAATTTGGCAAATAATTGATGATTTCTGAGAGTCTGCAATACTATTCTGAGATGGTCTACATGATCATGCTCACTACGAGAATAAACAAGGATGTCATCTATGAAGACTGTGACGAACATGTCCAAGTATTGCTTGAACACACGGTTCATCAAGTCCATGAAAGCTGCTGGGGCATTGGTAAGACCAAAGGACATGACTAAGAATTTGAAGTGACTATATCGAGTATGAAAGGCTATTTTCGAAATGTGACATTCTCTGACTCTGAGCTGATGATAGCCTGATCTGAGATCTATCTTAGAAAAATAGTCGGCACCCTAAAGTTGGTCAAATAATTCATCAATTCAATGAAGAGGATACTTGTTCTTGACCATGAATTTATTAGATGATGGTAATCAATGCACATTCTGAGAGAACCATCTTTCTTACGCACGAATAAGATTGGTGCACCCTACGAGGATATATTGGGTATGATGAATCCCTTATCTAAGAGATCCTTTATCTACTCTTTTAATTCTCTGAGTTATGTTGGTGTCATTCTGTATGGTGGAATAGAGATAGGCTGAGTATCTGGAAGAAGATCAATACCGAAGTCTATTTCCCTTTAGGGAGGAATTCTTGGAAGATCTTCGGGAAAGACATCTAAATATTCATTCACAACTGGGACTGATTCAAGACTGGGAGTTTTAGAACTAAATTCCTTGACATGAACAAGGTGATAGAAACATCTTTTAGATATCATTTTATATGCCCGAAGGTAGGAAATAAGCTGACCTCTAAAACTGAAGTACTACCCCTCTATTCTAGGATGAGTTAATTCAAAGATCATAATTGATCTATTCTATTTTTGTAGTCAACTATGGCATAGAAGGAATGAAGTCAATCCATGCCAAGAATGACATCAAAATCAATCATCTTTAATTCGACTAAGTCTGTTGAAGTGACTTTCTGAAATATCATAACCGTGTAGTTCCTATATACCCACCGAGCTATGATGGTTTTACCCATTGGGGTAGATACTAAGAAGGGCTCTGTTAGATTTTTGGGACTGACTCTGAAATCAACTGTTATAAAGGGAGAAACAAAAGACAAAGAAGCTCCTGGATCTAGGAAATAGTAAATATGCACATGAAAGATCTGTAACGTACCAGTAACCACATCAGGAGAATTCTTCTGATCTTGCTGGGACTGGAGAGCATAAAGTTGATTTGGGCATTGCCCACTAGTAGCACTGGAAGTGGCACCCTACTAATTTGGGCAACTGGACTGAGCTGAGGAATGGTTCTGCTGACCCAGATTACCTAACTGGGGATAATCTCTAACTCTATGGCCTAGTTTGCTATATCCAAAATAGATATCACTACCAGCTCTGCAAGCACCCTTATGGTTCTTACCACAAGTCTGACAAAGGGGATTAGTTCGGGCATTGCTAACACTGCCCTGAGACTTAGATCTTTGTGCCCTATCTTTATTACCATCCCTGAACTTAGGAGATGGAGCACTGGCTGAAGAAAGATCTGGAACTAATAACTTAGGATGAAACTGAGAATGGTTTTCTCCCTATGACTTAGGCTAAGTAAAGCTGAGACTACCTGTCCTTGCTCTCTTATTTTGCTTCTCCCTCATCTTAATATTTCTCTCCTCTATCTACTGAGCATGCGCATAAACCTGGCTAAAGTCATGTCACTATTCAATATTGCAGACCTACACTCGTTTACCATACTATCATTTACCCCAAAAATAAACTTACTCATCTTAGCCCTAATGTTTGTAACCACATGAGGGGCATATCTAACTAATTGAGTAAACTTAAGAAAATACTCTTTCACCATCATATTGCCTACCTGAGGTTGATAAATTCTAATACCTTAGCCTCTTTTAGCTCTTGAGAAAAGAATCTATCTAAGAATGCGATGAAAAACTGCTCCCACCCTATAGGTCCTACATCAACTGACATGTTTGACTTCCACTACTTGTACAAAGTATGAGTAACATCCTGCAACTAATATACAGCTAGCTCAGCACTCTCAGTAGGAGCAACCCCCATGATGTCTGTAACCTTCTGAACTTGATCGATTAATTCTTGAGGGTCCTCATCTGACTTAGACCCGAGAAAAAATGGAGGATTTATTCGAGTAAAGTCCCGAATCCTAACTGGAGCTGAATTGGCCACTGAGTTGGACAGAATGACAGCTGGGCATTTATTCTGAGCAGCAATTGACTGAGCAAGAGTAGTTAATGAAGCTCTAAACTCTGCATGAGAAACATGTTCGCCCAAAGGTTCTTCCGGCTGAGGGGCTGACTGATTCTCGTTTCTTCTTTTAGGAGGCATGTTCTGAATAATAGAAGGGGAGAGAAATAGAATAGACTAAGAGTTAACTTGAGATTATGCTTACTGGCATGACATGAATACTAAAAGAAGGGAAACTGTTCCTAAAATATCTTATAGCCTCCTACACATAAATGTGGTACGCAACACATCCATGTACAAGATACTACTAGATGCGGCTACTAGATGCGGCTTTTAGACTTCCTAGGACTCTAATGAACCTTAGGCTCTGATACTAAGTTTGTAATGCCTCGAATCTAGTACTAAGAACACTATACGGTGCTAATGACCCCGAAGGACCACAAGCTAACCCATGACTAATAGTTGTACCTGAACACTACATAATATACTGTATGAGTGCGAAATAAAGTATGTAAGGCCATAAGGTTCAAAACAGAGACATAATATCTATTAAAATATAACATCTGGATGGGAATACCCAAAACCACCTTAAATAACTGTCTAAATATGATAGTTTGAAAACTCTCTAATTGATTGAATTGTCTGAATAAGGAGTTGATGGGATATCTCCCCAACTAACTCCAACTACTGAAATAAATAAATTAATGAGATAATAAAGTAATGGTAATGTCCTCGAAGAATGAGGACTCAATACTAACTCTGACTGTTGAGACTAGACTGCTATTGATGCTTTGGAGCTCGTGCTTTTGAACTATGATATAAAACACCATAGCAAAAATCTATCAGTATGTTTGAATGTACTGGTATGCATGTGAGATAGGATGAATACAAAGAGTTCATATACATCAACTATACTAACTAACTAGGTAACATGAATATGAGAATGAATGCATGAATACATAATAACTGTAACTGAGTTCATGACAATGTGATTACTGAACCTGAGTACTGATAACATGAGATACTAATAACTATATAACTGAAATAACTGATACTGAGTGATTGTATTTGACAGTCTAGATTCTAATGGAACGAGCTAAGCTCCGTACTATTCTGAGTTAACTATATCTGACAGTCTTGAATTTTGTAACTGAAACTGTAGGAAGTAGTTATCTAACGACATGCCCTAAATAACGCAATATAGATGAGTTGGGGTCCAATCTGTAACCCCAATTGGAAGGGTGTCAATACCGCGCCGCTAGTAAGGACAAGCTGTGGGTGACCTTCATCTGACTGCATCCCCAAAAGAAAATGGTGGGACCCTCATTTGACAGTGACTATCCAACTCATCAACTCTCATCTAACAGTGTGATGTCTCAACCTATGTTGGCTATATAGTTCTGGAATGCAAGGATGACTTCTAAGAATCACACCCTCATCTGATAATGTGTGTTCCCATCCTTAGGTTCACTCGGTGCTAAGTCCTACTCCCATCTGAATAGACACTAACATAGATTACTGAACTGAACTGGACTGAATTAACTGAGTTCCGTTGACTGACGGAATAGTTATAGGATTACTGTATTACTGAGATTTCCTGAGTTATATGACTGACTGAATTCTATGGACCATGGCTTGACAGAGGATATCATGAAAATATCACACTAACTCTCGATACACAACTATATTTTTTGGTACAAGTACCCCTAGGACTCAATGGAAAGAAACTGTCAAAGCATAACTTTCTTGAATACATGACCAATATCACAATCTATAATACAATAAGTTGGAGATTTCATAAAGTACAAGCTCTAAAGCATCACAATGGCTACACATGTATCCACAATTCATTAACTAAGATATTTCATCAAACACTTGATATGAATAAACTTGTACATGAATGGGGATTTCATATTATCATACTAGTATGGCAGTTTTCCTTCACATAGGCATTTAATCAAACACATGGGGAGCATGTTTTGGTTATACAATTATCAACACATATAATAATCATGGATACATCAATCAACTTATAAATTGAAGGGGTTTATCATGATTATTATGCAAATCAACACATTCTAGGGTCAACCATTAGAATATGTAATTTAAAATGTAAATCAAACCCCACAACAACATGGACATGAATTTCAATTCAATTGAAATCATGAATTTTCATAAATACACAAATGTTGTATTTTGAAAAGAGATTATTGAGCTTCATGAGTGAAAGGGACCCATGAATCAACACATGACATACTTGGGTTATGAGTTCCTTAAAGTCCTTGGACTTCAAGAACTTGAATCTCTTAGTTTCTTGAAGAAGTATTTGGATCTTGTTCTTGGGATTATCTTTGAGAGAAAACCCTAATTTGATGTCGTAGATGGATAATAAACTTATGAACCTTGGTCTGATATAATTACGGGTTAAATGGGTAAAAAAGACCCAAATACCCTTTTAAAAATGGCATAGAATTCTCTGAACGGGATCTGTAACAACTCATGCAATGGTCCATCACTGGCTTGACGGTTCATCATTCTAACCGTCGCACCTGGGCCAGAATAGGGACTAACTGCCCTTGTAGCAATGGCTTGGGCAATGGTCCATCGCTAGCTCGGTGGTCCATCAGTCCTAGCCGTCGCCCTTGAACAGAAGTTGGGGTCACTGCCTTAGTCGCGATGGTCCATTACTGTCTCAACGGTCCATCACTGGCTCAACGGTTCGTTGGCCTGACCGTCGCTTCTGGACAGTTCTGACAGTTCTCTATAAAACGTCCATAACTTTTTACTCCAATACCGAATTTGGAAAAAATTGGTGTCATTGGAAATCTAATTCAATTTCCCACATGAAAAAAGTGAAAATCTTAAAAATATCACACGTATAAAAGTGGATTCATCTTTGAAAGTAAGTTTCTAACATTCTTGAGATGATTTCAAGCTAGGTAGAAGTACGGAGTATTACATTGACCTTCAAGCCTCTTCATAACGCAAAGGACTTTGACATCAATACATCACAACCATCATTAGTTGATATTTGGGACTTTAACCTATGCTCATGCATCATCGTCCATTCAATACAATATTTTAAGGATTTTATCTATTTTAACCAATTCAACATTATTCATGACCACATGGTCCTTATAGGAGCCTTTATTGCTCAACAGTTTTAATAGGCCAATGCGTTCATTCAAGTCATCACACAATTCATTTTATGGTCATCAATGCCCTCACAAGATATTCACTTTTCACTATCATTCTTATATCATACTTTAGTTCAATATGCCATTCAAGTTCGTATTTATGTTGAAGGGCTTCAACCACTTATTGGTCATTAGCTTAACAAGGCTATCATCGCACTTTACATGGCTTACAATAACTTTAACCACATTATTATCAATCATTTATGCTTATTTGGCCATTGCTCTAGCTTAATACACCAACAACATATTACTAGACAACTCACTTAGATATTTTCACAAATACCTTATGTGTGTACCTTCAACAAGGCTATTTTCATGGTAGATATCATCAAGATTAGGTTACACAAGACCCTCATGTTAAACAACATATAAAATGCACCCACATATACAATTTACCATTAATAACATGTATCAACAAAAGTATAATCAAGAATTATCATTATCTTTATTAGGAAAGACCCTATGATACAAATCAGTCCACCAAGATGCCAAAA
The DNA here is from genome assembly GCF_002878395.1 of Capsicum annuum. NCBI lineage: Eukaryota > Viridiplantae > Streptophyta > Magnoliopsida > Solanales > Solanaceae > Capsicum > Capsicum annuum. Next base: position 59,770,222 of record NC_061114.1, read on the forward strand.
CAGTCCACAAAACGTGAGAAGAACAAGCAACACAAAGGGATACAAGATGACAAACACAAAAACACACGGATTTACAAAATAATGAAAGGATAGATAGTGATACCAAGATTATTACAAGATTAATAACCAAGTATATTTCAACATTAACCCCTAATGAATGTAATAATCAAAACCACACTCTTACGGTGACCGCCAAGGTAATTGACTCACCTCAAGATCCACCGTTTCCAAGCAAAGAACAATATTGGCTTTTCCAAGCCCTATACTAAGGATGACTTTTCCAAGTCCTAACTAAGACTATACTAAGGTGGTCTACTCTCAAGAGAGAGGATTTCAAGTGTTTCAATCTTTCATCTTTCATAAAACTAACTAGCAAATGAACTAATAGAACCTATTTATAGTCTAACTTATTACATAACAAAATAACCACAATATCCTTAATAAAAAGGGGTGGTCATGGAGTGTTACTTGGACAAGGCTAAGTAACCAAAATGTCCTTAATGAAGGTCCAAAACCGTGAGTCCTCAATATTCATTACTCCAAGAAATCTTTCACAGGTGGAATTGCTCTTTGGTGTACTCAAATCGGACCCTCCATGTAGGATCCCATTTCCTTAATATGACCAAATCTTGATGCCCCATGTACTGACTTCGAATGATGTCATTGAAAGTTAAGGAGGCCATTTGAATCATATCATTCTCCCCTTCTTGAAAAGGATTCGACCTCGAATCCAAACCTTGCAAAACCAAAGAAAGGACTCACAAATACAAACTCCTCATGGCATGAGGGTTATAGTAAGCACGACAAATTACCTCAACATGCCAAGGTTGCACATATTTAGAATATAACCAAGGATCCTTTGAACTAAATATTACATAATTAATGAAAAATGCACAAAGTATTTGGCTATAGAATTCACCAAAAATGATACTTTTCTTTTCATGTAAACCAAGCAACAAGTTGGGTGCACCATCATCACCAATTCTATATTTGGCACCGGGGTCAAACCGGAAGAGTGGCTATAGACATGGGTCTAGACAACACTCCCCTTTCCCGTGGTCTCCACCCAAAATTAATGGAATACTCTCTATAATAGCATACATATTATCCTGAGCAAATTGAAAGTGGAGAAAGGTATCACTAAAGTCGACTTCTATTAAAGTGTCCTCGTGTGTGTACTCACTACTAGTTTCACAATCATCACCATGAGTACTTTCAACAATAAAGTCACACAAAGTAGAAGGAGAAGTACTTTCCAAAACCATACATCCCCTACCCTTAAAAGTACTCTCATCTTCCAAGAAGAGATTTCCATCTTTAGGAGTTATCACACCATAGTGGGTTAGCATATTGGCTATAGCTTCTAAGGCAAGCTATACCATCATTTCCACTATAAGGTTCATTGGGAGTGGTTATATCATCTTCAAACAAGACATTATACCTTAAGAGAGCATGATCTATTTTACGGACAAATTCAGAACAAACACTTTCATCACTCTCTAAAAGATCAATATCAAGTTTTAAAGAGATTTCAAGTGCAAGATTATCCCAAGAATAGCTATCGCGTTCACTCCTATTCCTTTGATCAATATTTTTGACATCATCACATACTTGAAATTCATTAATCACATCACACACATCCTCAAGTGGTGGGAAATTTTCACACAAAAGTTGATCAACATAAATTTCACAAAACGATAAACTTTTATTCAACACAATGGTTTCAACAATAAGTGGACATAAATCGATCTTACAAGAAGAGTCGATTCGGTCAATGTATCCATACTCACAACAAGTACATCATCATCAAGTGGCAAACAAACAATGGACTCACATATAGGCAAGCTATAACTCACACTCAATAGGATACTAGCCACACAATTATTATTCACATGCACAAAAGTGTAAAGGTCAGCTATTTTACCTTGACGTTCATGAGTATGTTCATTTTTACATCGGTATGAAAGTCCATCACAATATTGGGCAGCAACTTCCTTCAGAAAGCTCTTATCGCAAGTTGTTTGGCCAATTGGATTTTGAGGGAAGAGTTTGGGTAATAGTTGGCGTATTATTTCAATGTGTTGTTGCATATCTTCAAGATCATCATGGATGCGATCACACGTGGCCTTGAAATTATGTGCAGCCATGGTACCTAACAAAACATAACAAATACAACAACAAATAAAAGAAAACAAAAATCTCCTTACCAACACTCGATACACTCACCTTTATGATTCTCATAATTGGAGCAGCAAATATTGAAAGTTATGTATACTCCGGTAGTCAATAAGATGTCAATCCTACTTGGCGGCCAGAATGGATTCTTGTTTTTATTGACTCATTACACAAAACAAAATTCACTTATGAACTTGAAATAAAGAAGTTACTACGAGTTACAAAGCACACAAATAACAAAGACATGAAAGAAACATATTCAAAAAATAATTTACAACTTAGTAGGTATTTACTAGTTGCCAATTAGTATAAGAATAAAAAAATGAAACTAATAATCAATAATAAGAAACTATGAATCCAAGATTTTGAGCCCTAAGTATACAAAAATTGGTGATGTGGTGGTCTAGGATTGATTGCAGTTTTTGAAAGGTTCTTATTTTTTCAACTTTGAAATTTTGGTTCAATTTTCAATTCTTGAAGAAGTGTATTTCGGACTTGGGGAAGAAAAATGTCAAGATTGGAGACCTTTTTAACATTCAAAAAGGTTTGACTTGTCTTACACCTTTTGGGCAAGACACCTTTTTGAAAGGTTGGTGGCCCTTTTCTCTTTTGGACACCTAGAAAAGTGGTTTTTCCCTCTTTTAGTACCTAGTTTTTGTAGATCTTTTTGTCCCCCTTCCCTTTTGGTAGGTCTTTGGGATTTGTTTAATACTAACAAAGGCCTCACTTATTTTCACTTGGCTTTTGGATCAAACAACACTATTGAAGATCTTTTTTGCAACTAGACATGAAGATAGTCTAGAACAACAAGAACTTTCAATAGAAGTTTGAAAACCTAGCCTCACGTTGAACCTCCAACAATAAACAACACCTTATTCAAGCTTAAAAACCACAAAAAAATACCAACAACACGAGCTCAAACCACCTTCAAGTTTTGGTCCACACAACAACACCAACAATGTTCAAGTTCTTGAAACCGTAACAACAATACCAACAACAATGTTCAAGCTCAACTTAGATCTAGACTCAAGGGTGTTAGTGAAGACAAAACTAACACTTAGAAACAACTAAGACAATAAAAACACACCTAGATTTATGCACAAATCTGGGCCAAAATAACAATAACAACAGCAAGAACACAATTTCGACCAAGAATACAAAAAAATGGACAGATTTACCTCTTTTTGATTTTTCAGGTTTCTTACACTTTTTTTTATTTTCAAGTTTGTGAGCCCAAGATTGATCTTGTGAGAACAAGATCAAGCCATGCTATGATACCAAATGACACAAATCAGTCCACCAACATGCCAAAATAGTCCACAAAACATGAGAAGAACAAGCAACACAAAGGGATACAAGATGACAAACACAAAACACACGGATTTACAAAATAATGAAAGGATAGATAGTGATACCAAGATGATTACAAGATTAAGAATCAAGTATATTTCAATATTAACCCCTAATGAATGTAATAATCAAAACCACACTATTACGGTGACCGTCAAGGTAATCGACTCACCTCAAGATCCACCGTTTCCAAGTAAAGAACAATATTGGCTTTTCTAAGCCCTATACTAAGGATGATTTTTCCGAGTCCTAACTAAGACTATACTAAGGTGGTATACTCTCAAGAGAGAGGATTTCAAGTGTTTCAATCTTTCATCTTTCATAAAACTAACTAGCAAATGAACTAATAGAACCTATTTATAGTCTAACTTATTACATAACAAAATAACCAGAATACCCTTAATGAAAAGGGGTGGTCATGGAGTGTTACTTGGACAAGGCTAAGTGATCAAAATGTCCTTAATGAAGTCCCAAAACCGTGAGTCCTCAATATTCAATGCTCCAAGCAATCTTTCACATGTTGGATTGCTCTTTGGTGTACTCAAATTGGCCCCTCCATGTAGGATCCCATTTCCTTAATGTGACCAAAGCTTGATGCCCCACGTACTGGCTTTGAATGATGTCATTGAAAGCTAAAGAGGCCATTTGAATTGTATCACCCTATTCATTTGATTCAAAACCACCATGTACACTTAGTAGTCTAAGTGTTAAATATATGGGTTTAGACGTATTTAAAGAGGGGAAGAGATACATTCCTTAAACAAGATGACACACCAACAATCTTGACTCTTTCTTGCCACTAGATGAACACCTCCAAACCCTATCCTCCAATCTTGCTTTAAGAAGCCTTTAGAGTGTTTAGGAGTGTTTGAGTCTTATAAATAAAGACTTAGGAGACTACAATGCCTTATATAGTGAGAGGGATTATGGTTTTAGGTAAGGTAAATGACCGAAAAGTCCTTGGTTAAAAGCTTGAAAGTCCACTCATGTAGGGGTACGACTCCCCCTTACAGTTTCTATGGAAATCATGACCTAGGGTATGAGTTGTACCCTAACTCATACCCTAGGATTCGTTGTAGGTATGAGAGGGAACCACTGAGTCATAACCAAAGGGTATGAATCACCCTTCAATCATAAGTTTCTTTCATAATTAAAATAGTCTACTTAATTTTGAGATTTTACTCTATACGGTTGAGTAGTATATGACTCATATACAATGGTTAAAACTAAGGGGATTACCCTGTTATATAGAATACTGTATGTTACCTTAATATGTTGTTCAAGGTACAAAATGGAAGGAGAAGGGTATGAATCATGACCAAGGGTACGACTCAAGCTCTAAGTCATACCGAACTCAGAGATGCCAAAAGTTGTTGTTTCTCAATGGCCCAAAGTCTAGGTATTTTAATCAGAACTTGCAAAGTAAGGCTCATCACCTATAAGACTTCCTTCATGACTTACTCTACTTGTTTTAGTTTTATCAAAACCTAGATCTGGTCCTGCTTCACCTACTGGGACCTCTACATTATCAGCTGGTACTCTCTCATTTATTTTCCTTCTTTTAAACTTCATCTTTTCAACTTTCAACTCCCTAACCTCCTCATGTACATCACTGCCATACTCTTCTTTATCATCTCTAACTAATTCTCCTTATGACTCAACAATATCCTCAGTAGAGTAATCAAAACCCTCTACCGCTTCTTCTAAAAAATTAGATCCAGTAGGACCAAAATCTATATCATTAACTACAGCAGCCCTAGATGCAGCAGCACTGTCTGCAGTAGTGAAAAGAGGTGTGATATTGAAAGGAGATGTGGTTTGAAATGAATAAAAAAGGTCCTCCATATTTAAATGGTCCTCGCCTACCCTAAAGTTAAGCCTAGTATTAAAAGATGCACCAGATTCCTCCATATCCCCATGATTAACATTTTCTAATAACATGGGGTCCACAATTGGCTCATCAACCAAATGGTTGACAAATACCTCCACTTCATCACCATCTTCCAAGGAACACTTCATGCTTAAAATATCCATATCATTATCGATATCTACCAAATTGTCATTGTTAGGTGGTTTAATACTAAAGGTGCAGCTTGTGATATATCTTAATTTTCTAATATAGTCTCTCAACTCAAAATATGACATCTTATCTACATCAACATCCAAAAATTCTATAATTTTTCCACCATTATAAATTGGTTCCCCACTACTTAAATCTAACACCCCATCATGGTACCATCTTAGAATAATCAAAGTAAAACCATTCATGTCTTACCTGATGACAATAATGAATCAAATAAGATGTAGTAGCATAGCAGATATATTATCGAAAAAAATTGATTTCATGAAAATAGTTGTAATATGGTACAAATTGAATACCTACATAACAAAATAATAACATGCACATGCTATTAAACACAATTGATTTCTTAATTTTTCAGATTAATAGTAAATCCTACAAAAGCCCTAATTTTTAATTATTTGACTTAAACAATCTACAAAAACCCTTATTAGATGTAATTACGAACGCAATATGATGCTAATTTAATACTTAAACAACATAATAGCAAGACGCACAACTTAATTTCACACAATTAATCTCTTAATTTTTAGGGCTAGTAGTAAACCCTAATTAACATTTAAATCACTTTAGGAAAAAAAAACACTCATCTCAACAAAATAGTAACATGCACATGCTATTACACACAATTGATTTCTTAATTTTCAGATTAACAACAAATCCTACAAAAGCCCTAATTTTTAATCACCCGACTTAAACAATCAACAAAAATCCTAATTAGATGTAATTATGAATGTAATATGGTGTTAATCAAACACTTAGACAACATAACAGCAATATGCACAACTTAATTTCACTCAATTAATTTCTTAATTTTTGGGGTTAGCGGTAAACCCTAATTAACATTAAATTAGTTTAGGACAAAAAAGACTCGCCTTTACTAAATTAAACCCGATAGTCCATTAAAGGCAAGAAAATGGCTTCCAACTGAAACCATTGAGAAATCCTTAGCATGATAAGCAAAAAGGACATCAATTGGCTCTCTATAAACTCCTACTAGATGTCTAGCAAGAGAAACTTAAAATCTGACTTCTAAAATGGAAGTGAGCACAGGTGAGAGGACCCCACTTTCCCGCATCCCTCTCCCCACGAGAAAAAAACCAGAGATGCACAGCACGTGGGCCTTGTCTGAAGACCTCCTAGGGATAAGAGACATAGGGCTAAAGAGAGAACCAAAAAAGGGATCTTTTGTGTATAATCCTGCATAATCTTGAATTTTATCAGTTCTGATACGTAGACCAAATAATACAATGCAAGCAAATATGAAAGGAAAATCCTTAAATTATTCAATTATTATCTAATTGAATAATTTAAGAATATATTAAATTATTTTTTTAAGTTGATTCAAATTATTCTAACGTTTTATTACTTATTTATTTTTGTGATTCTGGGTCTTTCTTTTCTAGGTTTTTCCCTCTCTACCTAGGATGCATTTATTTTATTGGCTAAGCTCACAGGCTAGGGGCCTATCCAAGGCATGATCCTGCTGTGGTGTAATCAATAGCTTATGATTCTCGTTTTACTCAGCATTAGAGGATCTAGAGTTTTGGTCTTTCTATTTATATCCCACCAGTCATAATCAAAGACTTTTTCCCTTCTATTCCTTTGCGAACCAGTAACAAAGTACCAGATGATTTATCTTTGAAAATCCACGATCCTTTATCATTAAGATTAGATTATCACAAAAAAGGAGAAAATCGTGAAGATGGGAGCGAGGAAGATGAAAAGATTCTTTCAAAGTTTTTTTTTTTTTTGAGAAAATGGAAATGGGGCCTATTTCGTTTAGGAGGGAACTAAAAAATTAGGAGTGGGCCCAGCGCGTGTAGACACACATGTCTTATTATTTGGTTTATATTGACAGGTCGGCAATTGGGAGGCACTAAATATAGTAAAAAGATGTTTAGGGGGTAATGGGACTCCCGTGAAAGTTGAGTGTGTAATTGAGATTTCGACTAAAGGTTGGGGGTAATAAACCATTTTCTCGAGAAAAAAAAGTAAGAGAAAAATAAAGGTTGAGACAAATGAATTAAAATACAAAAAAATAAAAAAAAATAAAAAAAAGTGAAAAAAAATAAAAATAGAAGTTGAGCGACAAATTAACATTAAAAGTATAAAAATATTTGAGGTGTAGAGAGACAGAAATCTACTTGTTCTACATATAAAAAGGAAGGAAGACTAGTTTTTAAAGACTTTTTTTATGAGACAAAAAACAGAAGTCACTCACTATGGGGATCATCCCATATAATTTTCTTTATATATACTAGTCATTAGAGCTCATGCTTGCACTGGCCCAACATATGCTACCATTTTTTTTATACAGATAAATTATGGAAAGTCAATCAAATTTTTTTATGATTTTTAAATATTTTAAATTTTTGATAATAATAATACATAATACTTTTTATATAGATTTTAGATAGTATATGTTACTCTCCTTGTTTCAATTTATGTGACACTGATAAAATTTGGAGGGTCAAGCAATTTTTTTATATAATTTTAAGATTTTGGTATGATTTTTAAATATTTTAAATTGTTAATTATTATGATTTATAATACTTCTACATAACTTTCAGATAATACATGCTACTCTCTCTCTTTATTTTAATTTATGTATACTGATGAAATTAAGATACTCAATTGAATTTTTTATATATATCTTTTACATATTTTCAGTTGTTAATTATTATAATCTATAATGCTTGCTACTAGTTAATTTTCAAATAATATATGTTACTCCTTCTGTCTTATGTAACGGTGATAGTATTTGGAGAATAAATTAAAAAATTTATATGTCGTTAAATATTTTAAGTTATTAATTATTGTGATATACGATACTTTTTACGCCATTTTAGATAATATATGTTACTTCGACTATCATAATTTATGTAGCACTAATAGAATTTTGACTATGTAACGGTGATAGTATTTGAAGAATAAATTAAAAAATTTATATGTCGTTAAATATTTTAAGTTATTAATTATTGTGATATACGATACTTTTTACGCCATTTTAGATAATATATGTTACTTCGACTATCATAATTTATGTAGCACTAATAGAATTTTGAGAGTCAAACAAATTTTGATATGTTTTCCAAATGTATTAAGCCATTAATTATTGCACTTTAAAGTAATTTTGTATACTTTTTAAATATACATCACATTAAAAAATAAAATAAATAAATTAAAATGAATAAAATAAAAAATTACAAAAAAAGAGAGCAAAAGCTGGAGGGCGACTTCCACTGCTTATATCCGCTCTTCTATATAACTAGTTTAAAGTACATGCTTCACACGTGTAGTCTTTGGTTATTTAAAATTAAAATTGAATAATTATTTATTACAATTTATTTGAAAAATTTTAAATATAAGCAAATATAGTAATAGATTAAAAAAATAATATACTACAATATTAAATTATTTATTGAATAAATATTATTTGATTTTGGGTTTAAAAAAAAGCTTAAGCAATTCAATGTAACCTAGGCAATTCCATGTGTCCCTTTCTTTATTCCTTTTTTTGTAACATTTTTTTCCTTAATTTTCCATGTTCCATGTTTCTTTATTTTGTTCCTTGTTATGTGAATTGTTTATTATGGTAAGTTTATTAGAATTGTAAGCGGAAAGAGAATCTTAATTAATTATCATTATCCGAGTATTTTTATATTTTAAAATTAATTATTATTAAAAAATTATAAATAACAGTTTTGTCTATTGCATGGTCTTTTAATGAAAGGTAAAAAATTAAATAACATTTATAAGACTCTTCACACTTTTAATATAATATTATTATAGCTATATATAAGGGAGAATTACAAGTTTTAGTAGTCCTCACAAGGATTTTTTCGACATTTCACTTCTTTTGTGAAGTAAAGTTGCTATACGGGTCAATTTATAGTGTATTGATGGTGTTCTTTTCTTGTATATTTTCATTTTTGTCCTCTCCTTTGTTTGTTAAGACCATCTCCACTAGGTCTTTTGGAATTGGTTTCTTCATGCTATTTATTGGATTGCCTTTTAATTACAACTTTTTTTATTTATTAAAAACAATCACTTTAACTTGGAAAAAATTATGTCAAAATAACTATTAATACAAAACTAAAGTTTGCAATAATTTTTGCTTACACCATTGAAATTTTTTTCAATATTATTTAATTTTTTAAAACAAATATAAGTACTAAATAGGGCAACTTAATAAATAATATTTTATATTTATTATTTGTTTAGTGGACATGAAAAAAATAAATTAATAATTAAAATGGGATGAAAATTATTTTCTTTAAGGGGCGTGTAAGAAAATAAATATGACAAGTAAATGAGTAATGTATTAATGTAATCCAATTACTATTTAATTAACACGACCTGAACTAGGGCCTTGTCATATTGGGCATCTCAAGCCCAACAAGGACCGGAGGTCACCCCAATACCCAATCCAACCAACCAACATGTACTCTTAAGTCGGGTGAGTTTTGACTATATAATAACATAGAGTAATTTACAACCCAAGGACTTTGGGAGGTCCATAACCATGACCAACCCGAATAAGTCAAACTATCCTAATACCAAACCAACAACCATAACATGACCAAATCCATATCCATTCCATAACAAACTCAAGTCCATAGTTCATCCATACAAAGCCTTTAAAAAAAATAATATTATGTCGGGCCATTCCCCCAACCATATCTCAAAAACCAATATCCAAGTCTAAGCCAATAAAGACATAAGAAAACTCAAAGCAAAAAATGGAGCCTTCCGAAGTAAGGAAGCTCATCACGTCAAGTCAACTTAATTTATCCTCGGATCTAAGTCACTAAGTAGGAGTTATAATAGTATAACCAGTCCCTGCATCGCGTGAGGATACAGCGTCAAAGATGGTTAGCGGGTGGAGCACTAGCATGTAACTCAAGGATAAGGATAATATAATGCCAACAGTTCAAAACCAATCATCCAATAAAATACACATATATACTATGCCGAGATAGGGAACAAGATTAGCTTGAGTTTTGAAAACATTAACTTGGGTTGTATAGCATAACTTGCATATATCAAGGCACTTACGGGCTATTTGGACTCACGGGCTTTATAGTACTAATAGTTCAAAACCAATCATCTAATATAATACATATATATACCATATCGGGATAGAGAACAAGATTATCATGAGCTTTGAAAATATTAACATATGTTGTATAGCATAATTGTCATATATCAAGGCACCCACGAGCTATATGGGTTCAGCTTTGCCCTAGTTGGAAACACCCCAGTATGTGTAGTCGTTCAAACCAGAGAATATCCTGTAACACCCCGAGATCCCATCCCGAGATTTCATACGGTGCTTATGTACCCGAAGGACCATAAGCTAACCCTTTACTGATATCTATACCTGTATACTGTATAATATCTGAAATAAATGTGGAAACTGGCCATAAGGTTCAACACATCTATACGTACTCAAACTGATAACTAAATACTAGTACATCAACTTCCATCTGAAAAGCCTCTAAATTGTCTGAACTATGGAGTTGATGGGACATGTCCCCAACTAACTCCATCAACTGAGAATATAAATAAAATCCGATGCAATAATAGTAAACTGAGATTCATCCTCAAAGGAAGAGGACTCACTGCTACTGCTGCTAACGGGGACTGAACTGCTGAGGAAACTCTGAATCTTGTGCCTCTGAAACTATGGTGTCAAATAAAACACCATAGCGCAAATGCGTCAGTACAAAAATATATTGAGTATGTAGACGAGGTAAGGCTAAATGCAAGGGCTCATGCATGTACAATACATAAACTGAATAGTCATGAAAATGTCGCATAAGAACACATACATAAATGGACAGATCATAATCAAAATCATCACAACTCTAGAGACTGGAACTCAGATACCACTTTTCCTGCAAACTAAACTCACTATTGACACTGAGATACTGAATCACTGACTCATCTGATATTGATAATTGGGAAATATGGATGCACTTTATTCAAGGAGTGAGTTCTGAAATCTCTGAACATACTGAGATTACGAGTATCTAAAGCTTCTGAAATGGATAGCAACCCTATCTAATAGGTTGTCTTTGAGTCTGTGGATAATAATACTACTTGATAACTGATTTTGAGATCCGCCTATCTAGCAGAGGATCCTCGAATTTGCAGATAACCATACATGATGGCCTATATCTAACAGCCTTGCATTCTGTACACTGAATTGAGATCTTTCTTGAAGTCTGAGACTGATTCTGAAATTGAGACTGTGGGAAGTAGTTACTAAACCGACATGCCCCTACTATCTCTTAGGGATCCAACCTCTATCCCCGATTGGGAGAGTGTCAATACTGGGCCACGGGTAAAGACATTATTTCTATATGACCCTCATCTATCAGGTTCTCATACGAGAATGGTGGGGCCCTCATCTAACAGGTCAAGCCACCTCATCTACCCTTATCTATCAGGTATGATGTCTCTCATCCACCCTCATCTAGCAGGTGTGATTTCTCAACCTATACTGTCTACGTAGTTCTGGAGCACAAGGATCGCATTTAAGGATCACACCCTCCACTAGTAGGTGAGTCCCCATCCTTGAGCTCGCTCGGTGCTAGTTTCTACTCCTAACTGAAAGACACTGATTTGATTCTTAACTAAACTTAAACTGAGCTAAACCTGATACTGATTATATTTCTCATGAGATCTGAATAAGTTACGCTAAGATTACTTAGTTCCGTATCTGACGAAAAGATATCAAATCATAGCATCTGACTGACGATGCAGAGCTTGAATAGATCATTCAAATCGCTTCTGAGATTAGAATTGAATCACCTGAATACTATTAGATCTGAGCTGATTACAGGACGGGGGCTAAATTACTAGCGATACAGAGATTACAAAGATAACTGAGATTACAGAGCCTAATTAAGCTTCGCATTTGTCTGAAGATACATAGTTCTATAGTTCATTGAGTTCTCAGAATCGTGGATCGATTGGAATTATCGCAAAACTGACACGGGCTCTAGACAACATCTCTATTATTCGGTATAAATACCCCCAGGACTCGATAACATAAAAGTAAAACACAATCATTCTCATGTTATCACGATCATCCATTCACCATCACAATCATTCATGCATCAACACAAGCATTCATTCATCGTCATAATCATTCATGTATTATCGCAATCATACCTTAATCGTCACTATCATTAATGCATCATCACAATTACCAAAGGGTCGCTTTAAGCATCTCGAGATATTAATCACATTATAATATAGAGGAAACATACTACTAGATCGTACTTCATTCATCAAAGTTTTACCTCAACTATTTCATACCTATATCAGCCTTAATATGTATTTGGATTTCACACCGCTTGGGAAACTTCATACTATCATGTCATAGCTTACTTGCTAATCACTTGCCATCTATTAAAAACTTAACATATATCAAGGGGCACATAATGGGGAATTTACAACCATCATATCTCCACTCGATCACTAAGGTCCTTCAACAAACACTAGACATGCATAGGTTCACACTTATTTGGAGATTTCCTACTAGCATAGAATAATTCATTCACTTGGTCATTTTATCAAACACAAGGCATGCATAGACTAGCTCATAATTTGGGGCTTCCTATTTAACATGCTATAACGGCCCATATTCTTCTAAGCTTTTATCAACCTATGGGAGACATACTCTGCTAAATCAACCAATTCTACACCCAAAAGTCATGAAAACATCAACAATTGTAACACATATTGTATCTTAGAAGTCATTAGATCACAATTTAACTATAATGCTTAATTTCTAGCCTCTTAGACATTTTATCGAACACCTCGCATACACAACTTAGGCATAAGTATAATAACCCAACTACTCATTATGAATAACCAAATTTACATGTTTCCACTCATATATTACTATAGATTCATACAAACCCCATAAGTATCCCATCTTTGATGTCATTCAACATCAACAACAAGTACATAATCCATTTACCACACAAATACCACCTACTAAGGCCAAGGTTTGATAATCTTGTAGACAAAAAGGAACCACAACTCAATCATAGCAAAAACATTAATTTCAACTCACAAGAACCATTAAAATTTCATAAACATAAATCTTGGAGATTTAGAAAAAGGTACTTGAGCTTCTTGGATGAAATGGACCCAAGAATCAACATCTACATACCATGGGGAAACTCTTACTTGAAAGCCTTCGAAAGAATTCTTGATTTTTGCTCTTGATTCTCTCTAAATTTTTGGTAGAAGAAGAGAGAATTTTTTATTTTGGAAACCCTAGTTTTTGGGTGAAAGAAGAGGAAAGAAATGAGGCCTTCAACCCTTAAGTGGGTATTTATAGAGGTTGGGGAAAGAGTGGAAAAGACCAAAATGTCCTTTAAAGAAAAGAGTTAAAAACTATTGATCGAGGTCCTTAACGGTCGATCTGACGGTTCGTCAGAGAGACTGATGGTCCACCAAGTCGTTCGTTACTCGAGTGACAAAACTGCGACATTCTGCCTCGACGTGATGATCGAAGTGATGGTACGTCAGGAATTTGACGGTCCACCAGATCGTTTGTCCCCAAGGGTCAGGAATGGGCCATTTTGTTTTGACCTGATGGATCCCTTAACGGTCCGTCAACTTCTTGATGGTCCGTCAACTTCTTGACGGTCCACCACTTTGGCCATCACTCGAGGGCCAGAAATGAGATGTTCTGTCTTGGACTAACGGGACATTTGACAGTCCACCAAGGAGTTGGCAGTTTGCCAGGTCGACCATCAAACCTGGGCGATTTCGATACCCTTTTGTAAAACGGTCATAACTCCCTCGTCCGATGTCAGATTTTGATGAAATTGGTATCGATGGAAAGCTTATTCAATGCTATACATGAAAAAAATTTGAAATTAGAGGAATACAACATGATTCAAAGTGTTTCATAATTAGGAATATATTTCTTAATCTTTTAGACTCAGATTTTTGTTTTTCTAAAAACGCTCTAAGGCTCAGACTAGGAGAGAACTTTGCGGGGTATTACATATCCCTAACTGTATATGCCTATATGGGGGAATCAAACATTCCAACATAATCAAGGTAACTTAAGCACCAATACATGCATTATGGGGGACTCGAACCTCTCATTCATATATTCATTCGGAGGACTCAAACCATTCAGTCATAAAGACACCCGCAACAGTTAGTGTAGTTTCCAGTGTTAGTCCTTTGGACTTCCACTTTCATGACTTAGCTACACATCCTACTTTAAATTCCAATTTAAAACGATCATTTCACGTACACAATGTAATCCCCCATACTTTTTCCTAGCTTAATTTTGCTCCTAGAATATCAAAGGTTAACTTCAAAGATGAATAAGTTTTATTACATATTAAATTTCCCATATTTAGACCCTTCATTGTGTACATAATTGAATAAGATTTTCATCGATATCAAATTTGCCTAAATTCAATACTCAGTTGAGAAGATGTGGCATTTTTAGTAAAGCACTATCCCAACTGGAGAAACATTGCACCACAGTGACTTGTAATATGGAAATTGTCCAATTCCAGCAAACCTCCGTGATAAGCTCGCGTCGCGGTGGAGTCCCTTTTCCTAATTGTCAAAATAAATAGCTCAACACGATGGTACCGCATCGCGGTGATGCCCAAAATAGTATTTCAATGGCTTACTGCTATAGCTCCACGTCGCATAGAATGTCCAGTTCCTAGTTGTCAAATTCCAGTCGGCCACTGGGATAGTGGTGCATCGCGGTGGTATGTAAATTGGGATTTTATTTCCTTTTTCCTAGTTCTGATTAAAGTTTAAAAGGGATAGTTTGGTCAATTCCCAAGCCCCCAATTCGAGTAAAACACAAGATTAAGCCTATTCTAAGCACTTTATGCTTATTTTAATCCATTATCTCTCAAAGCAAAATCCTAGAGCTCCAAAGTTTCTTCTCCAAGAAATTAAATTCCTCCATTGTTTTTCCAAGAAAGCTCTAAATTAAGAATTTCCAGGATAATATAATCAAGAATTCATCTTCAAAACTTAAATAGGAATCCAAAAAGTCGAGATTTCTTTATCTAATCATCTACCAAGGTATGTGGGGCTTATGAATAAGGATCCTCTTTCATCCTTGTGTCCAAAACCAAGTTTTTATTTCAAATTTATATAATTTTGAATGATTATACATTAGTTTTGAATTAGGATTCATACCCATTATTGCTAATTGTAAGATTATGAGATTTTAAGTGTTTTAGAAGTTGAATTGCATGTTTATCTTTATATTTTCATGCCTACTGCAATAAATTTCAGATTTTGTGATGAATTATCATTATTTTCATTCCCAAGCATGATTATTATGATGTTTTGAGATGAGATTGATGCATGGGTTGCTAAGCCCAAGATTATAAGTTGATATTTTGAAAAAAGATGATGCTTTAAGTATCTTATGATCAGATTATTTACAAATTTTCAATAAAGCTTTGATCTTTTGATTCTCAGATGAGATTTGGAATCCACTTTACAAATTTATTACAGATTACAGAACTCAGAATAGATTTAATTACAGATTAAATAAGATAAATGCATAACTAGTTTTATAACAAACCCTTATGCTAGTTTTAAAAGTGGATTTCCAACAAAATAAGCGCAGATTAAAGGGAGTAGTATTTAGAACTAACCAAGAAGTATGGAATTAGCATGCCCTATCTTCCATAGAACTACGTAGCCAACGTAGGTATAAATTATCAGATTATTCCCACTTTTATGTGGATGACAGTTACAGATGTGATCACTTAGATTAGGTTATACTCCTTGAATAGAGTATGACACCTCTTCCCATCGTGAGATTTTCCACTTAGGGGAACAAAACGCTAGACTCCATGTTAGCTCACATAGTTTATGTCGGTTAGAAGAACCTCCCTAATAGAAAAGATTTTAGAAAATAATGAAAGAAAAACTTGTAAGAAAACTAAGTGTAAAGGCTCACAAATTTTACTAAGATTATGCTTTACAGAAAGATAATAGCTTCAAATTTCAGATACAGAAGTGAGCTCCTTTTTCACTTACCTAAACAGTATGATTTACAGACAAAATATCAGTACAACTTTCAAAACTAAATGTTATGACTCACTAGATTTACAAATCATGATTTGTTATTCATGATTACAGATTTCAGTATTTCAGATATTGAGTTATTTACATTTGGCATGCATTGTTTTACAAATTATGATGATTAGATAATGTTTTACTTATGTATTTTACCACCATATACTCAGTACATCTTCAAAGTACTAATCCACATATATGTCTATCTGCTACATTGTCTCATAATGTATGTTCAGGTGCTCAGTATCAATAGTGTAAGTAGTTTGAGCATCTTCATCTACATTCGACAGTTGGTGAGCCCTCATAGTTCATGGACTTAGTCATTCAGATATTTTAGCTTATTAGTTTATATGCTTTAGCATTCTTTTCAGACAGTTCGAGTTAGCTAGGGGTTTATCCTAGTGACTCTCTAGTTATTAGTAGTAGAGGCCTGTCAACTGCTAGTTTTGATTCAAACTTATAGTATTTCACTTTCAGAGATTATATTTATATTATTCTCAGTTATTTCTAGACAGATTTCCTCATTTAGCATGACTTCTATGTCTATATTTCCCATTATCAGAATATTTAGACTTAGAAAAAGGCGGGCATGGTTAACTTAAGACTACTTGTAGTCTTGAGCATCGTGTGACATCTTGGGACCAAGTTTTTGGGAGTTACACACAACCATTAAGCCAATTACCTACCAAAGGCACTTCATTAGTATTGTTATACGAACACCACTTGCAAGCATAACACATGCCATTACCATTATCAATCAACCAATCATTCATTTTACTTTGGAACTCGAACTTATTATCTAATAAAGACACTAATTCAATTCAATTTTTACGGACTCAAACCTATTGTCTAATAAATACATAAATCAATTTAATGTTCTTTTAGCCAATTAAACCACCAAAGTCACCATTTAAATCATTACTTAGCCAAGAAGCCTTCACAAAACTATTTACCAACCATTCATATTCATTAGGCCAATGCATTAATTCAAAACACCATTTAATATGTGACTAATTTATTCTCTTAGACATTTTCACAAACATGTTTAGGGCACACCATTATCAAGACAAAAACCAAGGTAAAAACCATCAATTTTAGGATGAACCATGAAACAACAATTACCAAGCACCAACATGTGCAAAAACATCCTTAAAACATGTATAAATACAATTAACCAAGAGTAAACAATACTCCACAATATGCAACAAGACCCTCAACATTGGTTCTCAAAACCACCATTAATGAATCATAAACAAAGCTTTAAACACATGATTTTCATGAACTAATAATGAGGAAAGAGTCACATTTCTTATTCAAAAAGATTCACGGAAAGAACTTGACTCTTGAGCCTCTAGATGAACACTTGAAGAAAACCCTAGCCCTATCTTCTTGACAGAGTTTTAGGAGTAATTTATTCTTTCAAATTATGTTATAAGAGGCTACAATATGTTTAAAGACGTGGGTTATTAAGGGTTTTAGTGTGGAAAATATCTAAAATATCTTCAACTTAAAAGCTGAAAATGTCCGCAGGAGGGTACGAGTCCCCCCCCAACTCGTACACACAAAATACGAGTGGTACCCACCACTCATACCCTAGACAATATATTGGACTCTAATCGTGTCCAACATACAACTTATTAGTCCAACTCGTATCCACAACATACGAGTAGTATCCTAGAACCGTACCCTAGGTAGCCTACCAAGGGCTTGACACACTAAGAAACATACACATGGATTTCCTCACTTGTACCATCTCCATACTACTCGTATAGTGTCTATTCATATCTTGGATAGAAAAAAAACAAAACCACACTGAGTAACATATGACCAAACCCCTAAACTATACCTACATCATACGACTAGTAAGCATGAGTCATATTATGATCAGAAAGCTCAAACTCAGGAAATTTTCTAAGTTTCAAAGGCTAAGGTGTTTCATTAATATCCTTACTAACCATTGTTTAAGTTAATTTGTTTTAAGGATCTAAATTAATGTTATAATGTAACGCCTCATAATTTTGGGTTAAACTTTGAAGCATCGTTCTTACGTGTGTTAACGCTAATCCCATGAATTTCTTTGAATACACGTGTCATGATATTTATCCTAGTGTGTGAATTGATCTAGAGGTGAAAAATATTCATAAGAATCACTTAGAACAAAGTTGAGCTAAGAGACTTTGATTCACCCAAAGTTTTGTATTCGATTCTACAAGGGTCTAATTTTAACATGTATAATGTTTGAGATATGTAAAATTTTGCAGATCAAGACCCAAAAAATTATAGACAATTGAGTCAGCTTTCATGTTTAAAGCTATGATTTTTACATATTATTATGAATTATCTTCATGAAGTTATGATGAATCTTGATTATAAATTATGTTTACCAAGTGTTTTCATTGGAAATTGTCATTGACACGTTTGAATAATGATGTTCGCATATTAAATCCTAAATCCATGATTTTAATTTTTCAATTATGTTAGAATTATATGTTTTAACTATTCTTATGCTTAAACCTATGATTTTGAGTGTTTGATGAAATGCTCAAACGATTGGATTTTGAACAATGACTACTTATTATATTTTTAAGCTTCAGTGTGTTCCTATTGTTATTGTCATTGAGTCTTGAGGGTTATGAATACCCAAAATTTAGATTTTACATAGATTTTAGTATTTACAAAATGATTTCAATTATACCATGAGTAATATCATTCAGTTAGTAATATGGTCAATTATGAGTCCAATTAAGCTCAGTTCAGTCCAGTGATTAATGTCTTTT
The DNA here is from genome assembly GCF_002878395.1 of Capsicum annuum. Lineage (NCBI taxonomy): Eukaryota > Viridiplantae > Streptophyta > Magnoliopsida > Solanales > Solanaceae > Capsicum > Capsicum annuum. The sequence goes on from NC_061114.1 coordinate 59,789,713, forward strand.
AGTTAGGAGTAAAACTTAGCATCGAATGAACGTAGGGATGGTGTCTCCCCTATCACTAGGCATGAAGCACTTATCTCCCCCTATCAGTAGGCATAAGACGTTAGTAGCAGTCCCTAGGTTCTAGACTTACGGCGACATCGTAGACTTTGAGGGGTCCCCCGTCAATTAGGCATGACACCCTCGTCCTTTGGGATGTTAGATTAGTGGATCCACACAGCCAATAGTAGTACCCATGGCACGGTACTAACACCCTTCTAACTGGGGTTACAGGTTGAACCCTAATAATATATTAGGGCATATCGGTTATAGCTAGCTCCCACAATCTCACTTTAGTATTTAGTGTAATTCAGTTTAGTTTTGTATTAACCATAGCATATAGTTATCAGTTATTTAGTTATCAAATTTAAGTATTTCAGTTTACAAACTATTTTAGAATTATGTTATATGCTTGGTCATGCATTCTGAAATTTTATAGTATTCATATTTTCATATCAGCTATTGAGTTATCTTAGTTATCTCATGATGCTTGGTCTTTACTTCATGCACATAAACCATGTATATCAGCCAACCTCATCTCGTATACCAGTTCATTCAAAGTACTGATCGTATACTTGTTTCTTGTACTATGATGTCTTATATCTTAGCTTTGGACGCTCAAGTTCCCAACCGTACTTAGACTTTCCAACGCATCAGCAGCAGCAGCAGCAGTGGTGAGTCCTCATATATCGAGGACCATTTATGATCATTTCAGTCCTTCAGTTCAGTAGTCAGTTGGAGTTAGTTGGGGGCTTGTCCCATCAACTCCTCAGTCAGTTAGAGGCTTTTTAGACTATTTTAGACAGTTAGTCAGTTTATCAGTTATCATTATCAATCTTCTCGGTATTATTTTTCAGGCTTTTATTAGAACTATAATCTAAATCATATGTTTCAGTATTTAAAACCTTATGGTATTTTTCAATTACATTCTGCACATATTCTTTGCTATCAGTTTTACTCAGTACTAATAGTAGGTACCATCTCATCGATTATCTTGTGGTCATTTATGAATGTAAGCATTGTGCTGCATCCAGGGTGTCTTTTTGAGGAGTTACAAACTTTGTATCAGATCTTATGGTTTTAAAGTGTCCTAGGAAGTCTGAAAGCCACGTTGAGTAGAGTCTTGTGCTTGGGTGTGAAGTACCCCACCCTTATGGACAAGAGACTATGAGATATTTTAGGAAAAGTTTTCCTTCTTTTAGTGCTTGTGTCGTGTGAAAGAGCATGAGCTCTACTTAAGCTCTCTTTCTAATTCAATATTCCTCCCAGTTATAGAAAATGCCTCCAAGAAAGAACAATGGAAGAAGAAATGGGAATCAACCTGCACCTCTGCCTGTTCAAGAAGATCCCTTGAATGAGCATGTCTTTCAAGCCGAATTTAGAGTTGCTTTTACTACCTTAGCTTATTTAACTATGAAAGATCCAGAATCTATAAAAATATGAAGGAATTTTTCTATAGTTTCTTGACTTGGTTCCAAAATGGTTGGTACAGTCGAAATTAGTACTGCTTAAGTGAGGAAGTTAGATCTCTGGCATAGATATGAAAAGTTTTTAGCCAGACATAATCATGCCTAGAGAGGGGAAGAAAGTATTAAAGTATGAACAAATTAAATAATTAAATACCTTAAGACTAGTCAGATGCAAATCCAAAATAGTAAACAACGGCGGCTATAAGCCCTTTTATTCAAACCTTAAACTATGTTACACAAGAGAAAGGGGAGAGCAAACTTTTTTTAGAGAGAGAAATAAAGAAAATAAAAAAAAAAATTTGACCTTCCCTAACAAATGAAGGTCCTATATATAGAAAAGAAAAAGAAAAAAGAATCTATGCACAGTACTTATGGGTCCCATATTCAGGTCCCTATGCATAGTGGATCTACTGTGTAAATAGTAAAAAGGGTCCCACATCTGGGTCCCATACATCATGAAAGTTTTTTCAGGTAGACTTCTTTCCAAACATCTTGTTTTCCTTCTTCTTTAGTTCGTGGAGAAATTCCTCCGTTCTGGCTATGGCTTTCTCATTCAAGGTATCTCTTGAATTAATTGGCTGGGAGTTGTGAACATCTTACGCAATATCATTGTTGGTGATGCTCTTCATAGAAGTATCTGAATGTTGTTAGACAATTTTCATCAAATTTTTTTGAACTTCTTCCAGATATTGTTCTATCATCTCTATTCTATCTCCATCATAGACAACGATCCTTCTGGAGATATGTTTTAAAGATTTATCCTCAATAATATTTTTCTGAGGAGCATTAACATAATCCTGAATTTTATTGTCTATAGTATCCAAGAGTTCTTGACCATTTAATTTTTTAGCTGTGGGATCTTTGCGAATCAGCTTATTCCAGAAGTTACTATAAAATACCCTATAAATACAAGGTATTTGTTCTTTAGTAAATCCAAATTAAATATTCCATTTATGAATCCATGGAATGGAGAATTCAATATAGAAGTACATTTGGCCAATCTTGTCTAAATTGCATACATGATCTGAGTGGTATAACTCAGTCATAAATGGGGACACCTTTGCCCACCTTTTGTATAGTTTTAGAAATATATCTGGTAATATCTAAACAGTTGGGCCATGATATGCCTACTAATTAATAAACCAGTTAGGGATTGGTTCATCGAATATCTTTGTACAAATCTTTATGAACCATGTAAGTTTGGGCTTATTATTATTGTAATATAATGTGTTGGTGAAGGCCTGAATATAGTCCCAATATGTAAAATTGATTTTGGAACCTTTCATCAACATCTTCCTTTCTGCCATAGAGGTTGTACCCCAATCTCCAAGGGTAATGAATGATCATTTTAATAATAATTTTTTAGAACCCATGCACATTTGGTTCTCTATCACAAGCCTATAAATGTTCAATCTTTGCACTTCCTGTGGATAATAAAATTGTTTCATAATATGTTTGAGTATTATAAGACTCTCCTGCAAAATAGCGGTTAATAATCAAATATTTGTGGAGTATCTTCCACGTATCATTGTCTCTGAATTTCAGAGTTTTCAACAAGAACTACCAGCTCTCTATTATTAAGTTGTTCATATGGTTTGCTATCAATGTTTTTTTTGTAATGTTAGCAAATGTATCTTCTTGCTTTGCAGTTAAATATGACTGCAATTGTCCATATAATAGATGATCCTCCAAAATATCTAAATGGATCGATTATGAAGAAGATTTGCCTATCTGTGGAATCTTGGTATTTATCAAACTCATATTTCCCCTTTGAATCACTGAGATATTTGATGATGAAGCATATAATGCCGAAGCTGTGATGTTAAGGGGCCAAATCTTCCCCCCAGAAGAGGAGTATCTTTCTCTGCCTCTACCTTTTCTCTAGCCATTTGCCAGGGTGGATCTATAGTCATGTTGCACATAATAGATTAGTTAGATAAATCAATATCAATCTAATCAATTTTTTCTCTAATTTCTTTATAATTAAAGACAGCGAATTCATCATCAATTATTGAATGTATGATTTTTTCAAGAATAAGCATATGCATATCTGTGTTCAAAGGGATTCCCTTTATAATAGTGATTATCTTTTTTTTCAGAGAGAAAATAAGTGTAAAAATTCATTTTTCACTTAAGTATTATCTGGATAAAAAATCAGGCAGAGAATTATCAATTCCCTTTTTATATTGAATTTCAAAATCAAAAGGGGCTAATTGAGCTTGCCACCTTGCAAATATTAATTTTGAAGTATAATGTTTAAAATCTTTGTCAAACATATACTTCACCGATTGAGCATCAGTTTTAATAAAAAAAAATTGATTATATATAGCTTCCTAAAACTTGAGAACGTATTTAACAATGGTTAACATTTCATGTGCAACCGTTGCATACTTTTTTTGACTATCAGTCCATTTCCCAGAATGAAACTGTATCAATTATTCTATATTATTATGAGGATTCACTTGTTTAAGTATTCCTCAATAACCAACATTAGAGGCATCATTTGCAATAATTTTTAGCCAAGTAGGGTTAGCTAAAGTCAAGAAAGGCAAAGATTTTACACGTTGCTTAATACATTTTACATGGTCTGTATGGCTATCAGTCCAGGGGCCTTGAAAACCCTTTTTTAATCTATCATAAAAGGGAGCTAAATCTGTTGACAAATTCTTATAAAATGGGGATATATAAATCAAACTCCCTAAGAATCTTTTTTAGAATGTTTTATTAGATCCTTTTGTAAGAGATTATCAATCTATTTTTTCCAGAATTTGACTAGTAAGAGATTATCAATCTCTTTTTTCCAGAATTTGACTAACTCTATATTCATTTGGCAGGGTCTTGATTTTGTTAGGATCTTGTCCTCACATAAATCGTCTTCATATGGAAGAGTTACGATATGTTGTTTATGATGCCAAAAAGCATTGGGGTGATCAGCACATATATCAACAATCATTTGTTCGGAGATCATTTTTATTTTCTCCTATATCTTAGCATATTTCATGGTATCACCAATATTCATGCTAAACATTTCAAGCTGTAAAAAGTTCACATGTTTTTGGTTCATATCAATTAAAGTATTTATATTCCTAGTTACTGGATCTGTAATAAAAGGGTAAGATATTTCCTTATTTTTATAAGTAGCAGTAAATCCTATAGCATTAATATGAGTATAAGGATAAATTGTATTTATAAAAGGGGTGCCAAGTATAATTGGGGGATATAATTGAGTTTTTACCAAAAAGAAGAAATGTGGAATGCAAACCTTATTTCAGCAAATATATGCATTAGGAAGTTTATAATTAATATCAAGAGAATGACCAGATGCAGACTTAATAATATGTGTAGTCTTTTGAAAATATCTGGTTGGAATCAAACCTTCTTGAATGCAACTAAGATCAGCACCACTATCAATCATGGCAACATTAGTTACAGAGAAATTATTATCAATTAATATAGTGCAATTTATATACCATTTATGAGCTATAACAATATGCATCATGCCCAAAAAAGGATCATTTTTTACATCAAAATTTTTGACAATATCATCATCTTCTTCTATATTGGACATTTTTTCCTTCCCTTTGGAAGAAACATCATTTTGAGAAATATCTTTCTCAATTTTTGTAACCCTGTGATCACAAATCATTTAGTTTTGCTTCAGAGATATAATCTTTTTTTTCAAGTTTTCAACCTCAATTTTTAAATCATTGAAAGCTGTATCTTTGTCGGGTAATTGACTTATAACAAGGCATCTATTAACCTCAACTAAAGAATAAGGCATGTAATAATCATTATCAGTACTCCAAGAAGTGTGAGTTCTATCAGTAATTTTAGGAGTACTGGGGGTGCTATCAACAGATTTTTTAGTAGCAATAGTAATAATTTTTTCATAAAGTTTTTCATTGGAATCTTCTTTTAATAACTCAAGAACGCAATCAGCTGTGAGGGTTTGAACATTTAAATCTAAATCTGTAAACTGTGATTGCAATTTATAAAAAGTTTTATCACAAACACGATTATCACCATTGCAGTCAACACAAATATTAGCATGATAACTATCAGATGAATTAAGCAATTCAACATTATTTTCAGATTCAGAATCAAAATTATAATCGTACTCAAAACCAAAAGTGTATAACAAACCATAAACTTGATCATGAATATCATCAGCAAGACCTAAAGACTTAAGCTTTTGGAGCTTGCAGTTAGGAGCAATATACCCAAAGTAAATATATCTGTAACTCTTAATTTTGGCAAGATCGCGCTTAGACCTATTTTTTGTAAATCTGGTGGACTTACGCTGGGCTTTACGAATCTCACTTTCTTCTTTGGATCTATGCCTAGATCTCTTCTTCTTATAGGGTTTATCAAACTTAGAATATCTTCGACCCTTTTCCTGAGAAGTAGAAGCCAGTTTATCCATACCAAATTGCTCACAAAAATCTCCTAATTGGGATCTTTCTTTAAGCATATCAAGCTTAATTTGTCTAGCTAATTTTAACTCATTGCACAAAGCTAAACCTTGCTGAGTACAGGCTGCTATCAGCTGACCGTAGGCAAAATTTTTATTGGATAATTCACCATAGGAATCCGAGCCCCGAATATCCTTTCTAACGCTTTCAGCAAATAGAGGAGGAAAGTCATCTATGAACTTCGCCTTCCAATATGTATACTTACTTTTGGATAAATCCATGACCTTACTTAAAAAGGTATCTCTATACCATCTAAATTCTCCTAAGTTCCTACATCTAAGACCATTTAAGAGTGTTCGAGTACTCTCATATTGATCGGTAAATCTACCACCAAAATGGTCAATAATAGTAAGCATAAGAGTATAAACATCATCTTCTCTATTTGCAGGTAATGATCTTCCTAGGTTATAAAAACCTTTGGTGGAATTCCTAGCTTCAAATATAGCATTTATTTTATCATTATCTAAGAAATTATCCCACCATCCACGGAGTTGGCCAGTAAAACCAGCAACAATCATTTTATCAAGTAATTTTTTCAATTCTTCTATGGAAGACAATTTTCCAAATCCCTCAATATCTAGAGGTCTCTAAATACAAGGACTAGTTGTCAAGTCTTCCTTCTTACTTTCCGAAGTGGAAGCAATATTAGATGACTTTGGACTAACACTAAGCTTTTTTACCATCTCAATCAATTCATCAAGTTTTTCATCAAGAGAAGAAATATGTTCTCCCAAAACTTTCACATAAAGACTCAAATAATTATTCTGAGCAATTAGATTATTTATTTTTGCAACAGTTACTTTACCAATTTTATTATCAATGAATTTTTGGAATGCAGAAAAAGTAATACCAGTATTATTAGGCAATACAAAAGGTTATTGGGGAGGGTAAATAGTTTGAAGAATATTACCACTCATATCTTAATAAGATCTTTCCAACACATTAACATATAATGGCAAATATGTGGTTATAAACCACAGCACAAAGCACACAATCTGATTATACAATGCACACATCTCATAAAATTCTTGAGAAATATTATTAAGTTCGTCTAGAATATAAGTCTCATAAAATCAAATTCTAAATAGATTTTATTTTTTTATTAAAAAATTCTTTTTTAATATAACTCCTTGCCTGGGAATCAGGACTAAAATCAATTTGGTGTGGAATCATATTAAACACTGTTAACATCAAACTCTATTTCAGAAGGAGCAAGGTTATCTCTATCATAGATATTATAACTATCTTGAGCAATATTTGTTTTAGGATTGATTTTAATCATTTCTACAAAGCGTGTTGATGCAGGTATAGATGCAGAATCAGTAGTATGTAAAAATACTGCATGATTCCTATCTAGACCATAAACTAGTTTAATAGGAGATATATGTTGCATAGCAAGCAATAATTATGGCATAGAAAAGGAATGTCAGTTATAAATCGTGGATTTGTCGTCAATTTAAAGACAAATCCTTCCATCTTGATTCTGAGTTACATAGGATAACTCAGATTTTATCACATAATCCATGAATTGATTTGGAGAAATAACCGAATTTAAGATCCATGTTTTGGAAAATTCAATTTTATCCCATCTTATAGGTCTCCTCGTGGTGACCTTGGATCTTGTGAAGTTTGTTTCGACCAATAAGGTCTGATTTAATGCATCATCTATCACTTTGTATCTTGGGTTCAGAGTAGACAATAATTTGTAATAAATTCTATAA
>NC_061114.1:59800410-59859528 GCF_002878395.1 Capsicum annuum
TTATAGAATTTATTACAAATTATTGTCTACTCTGAACCCAAGATGAAAAATGATAGATAATGCATTAAATCAGACCTTATTGGTCAAAACAAACTTCACAATATTCATGGTCACCAAGAGAAAACCTATAAGATGGGATGAAATTGAATCTCCCGAAACATGGATCATAAATTTGATTATTTCTCCAAATCAAGTCACGGATGATGTGGCAAACTCTGGGTTATCCCATGTAACTCAGAATCCAGATAGAAGGATTTGTCTTTAAATTGACAACAAATCCACGGTTTATAACCATCATTCCTCTTCTATGCCAAAATTATTGCCTTTTATGCATCATATATATCCTATTAAACCAGTTTATGGTCCAGCTAGGAATCGTCCAGCATCTGTATATACTATTGATTCTACCTTTATACCTACATCTACATGCTTTGTAGAAAAGACTAAAATCAATCCTAAAACAAATATTGGTCAAGATAGTGATAATATATCTGATAGGGATAACCCTACTCCTTTTGAAATGGAGTTTGATGTTATTAGTATTTAATATGATTCCATACCAAATTAATTTTAGTCCTGATTCCTAGGCAAAGAGTTATATTAAAAAGTAATTTTTTAATAAAAAATGGAACTGATTTAGAATTTGGTTCTTTGAGACTTATAGTCCAAACGAACTAAATAATATTTTTCAAGAATTTTATGAGATGTGTGCATTGCATAATCAAATTTTGTGCTTTGTACCGTAGTTTATAACAACTTATTTGCCATTATATGTTAAGGTGTTGGAAAGATCTTATCAATAAATGAGTGGCAATATTCTTCAAACTATTTACCTCCCCAATCACCTTTGGTATTGCCTAATAATACTGGTATTACTTTTTCTGCATTCCAAAAATTCAGCGATAATGAAATTGGTAAAGTAACTGTTGCAGAGATAAATAATCTAATTGCTCAGAATAATTATTTGAGTCTTTATGAGAAAGTTTTGGAAGAACATATTTCTTCTCTTGATGAATTGATTGAGATGGTAAAAAATCTTAGTGTTAGTCCAAAGTTATCTGATATTGCTTCCACTTCAGAAAGTAAGAAGGAAGACTTGACAACTAGGCCTTGTATTTAGAGACCTCTAGATTTGTGGGATTTGAAAAATTGTCTCCCATAGAAGAATTGGAAAAATTACTTGATAAAAAGTTTTTCAATTTTAATATCAAACCCATTGATTTGTCTAATGCCTTTATTGATAGCATAGAATCTACTCCAGATACGGGAAATGAAACCTACTCCAAACTTAATAAGCTCAGAGGTATGGTTAGGAAGTAACCGGGGAAAAAATATGCTGATATACCCGCATGACTTCTAACTATTATCCGCATCCAACTCCTCATGATATTCTGATAAAGGAAAGAGATTGAAATCAAACCAATACATTTGTATAACGGAGATGCAATTTATGAATGGAACTTGGATAGCTTATCTAAAAGACAATTATATATCCTTGATCATCTAATGTTAATGTATTCTACTATACCGAAAGCTACTGCATCCACCAAGAATCGTTAAAGACGTACAGATACAACTATTTGAAAAATGATTGTTGCTGGTTTTACTAGCCAACTTTGTGGTTGGTGGGATAATTTCTTGGATAATGATAAAATAAATGCTATATTCGAAGCTAGGAATTTCACCAAAGGTGTTGATAACCTAGGAAGAACACTACCTGCGAATAGAGAAGGTGTTGTTTATACTCTTATGCTTACTATTATTGAGCATTTGGGTGGTAGATTTACCAATAAATATGAGAATACTCTAACACTCTTAAATGGTCTTAGATGTAGGACCTTAGGAGAATTTAGATGGTATAAATATACCTTTCTAAGTAGGGTCATGGATTTACACGAAAGTAAGTATACACATTGGAAGGCAAAGTTCATAGATGGTTTTCCTCCTCTATTTACTGAAAGTGTTAGAGAGGAGCTTAGGGGCTCAGGCTCCTATGGTGAAATATTCTATGAAAATTTTAAATATGGTCAGCTGATAGCAGCCTGTACTCAGCAAGGTTTAGCTTTGTCCACTGAGTTAAAATTGGCTAGACAAATTAAGCTTGATAAACTTAAAGAAATATCCCAATTCGAAGATTTTTGTGAGCAATTTGGTATGGATAAAATGGCTTCTACTTCTTAAGAAAAGGGTCGAAGATATTCTAAGTCTGATAAACCCTATAAGACTAAGAGATCTAGGCATAAATCCAAAAAAGATCGTGAGATTCGTAAATCTCAGTTTAAGTCCACCAGCATTACAAAAAATAGGTCTAAGCGCAATCCCGCCAAAATTAAGTGTTACAGATGTGGTAAATTTGGGAATATTTATCCTAACTGTAAGCTCCAAAAGCTTAAGTCTTTAGGTCTTGCTGATGATATTCATGGTTGGTACAGTCGAAATTAGTACTGCTTAAGTAAGAGAAGTTATATCTCTGGCATAAATATGAAAAGTTTTTAGCCAGACATAGTCACAGCTAGAGTGGGGAAGAAATATTAAAGTATGTCAAAATTAAAGAATTAAATAGCTTAAGACTATCTGGATGCAAGGACGGAATATTAAACAACGGCTGCTATAAGCCCTTTTATTCAAACCTTGAACTATGTTACACAAGAGAGAGGGGAGAGTAAACTTTTCTTAGAGAGAGAAATAAAGAAAATAAAATTTTTCTTATGACCTTCCCTAACAAATGAAGGTCCTATATATAGAAAAGGAAAAGGAAAAGGAATCTATGCACAGTACTTATGGGTCCCATATTTGGGTCCCTATGCACAGTGGATCTACTATGAAATAGTATAAAGGGTCCCACATCTGGATCCCATACATCATGAAAGTTTTTTCAGGTAGACTTCTTTTCAAACACCTTGTCTTATTTCTTCTTTAGTTCATGGAGAAATTCCTTCGTTCTGGCTATGGCTTTCTCATTCAGGTTATCTCCTGAATTAATTGGCTGGGAGTCGTGAACATCTTCCACAATATCATTGCTGGTGATGCTCTTCATAGAAGTATCTGAATGTTGTTCAACAATTTTCATCAAATTTTTTCTAACTTCTTCCAGATATTGTTCTATCATATCCATTCTATCTCTATCATAGACAACGATCCTTCTGGAGATATGTTTTAAAGATTTATCCTCAATAATATTTTTCTAAAGAGCATTAACATAATCCTAAATTTTATTGTCTATAGTATCCAGGAGTTCTTGACCATTTAATTTTTTAGTTGTGGGATCCTTGCACATCAGCTTATTCCAGAAGTTACTATAAAATACCCTATAAATACAAAGAATTTGTTCTTTAGTAAATCCAAATGAAATATTCTATTTATGAATCCATGGAATAGAGAATTCAATATAGAAGTACATCTGGACAATCTTGTCTAAATTGCATACATGATCTGAGTGGTATAAGTCAGTCATAAATGGGGACAATGTTAGCAAATGTATCTTCTTGCTTTGCAGTTAAATATGACTGCAATTGTCCGTTTAATGGATGATCCTCCGGAATATCTTCTAAATGGATCGATCAGGAAGAAGATTTGCCTATCTGCGGAATCTTAAAATTTATCAAACTCATATTTCCCCTTCGTATCACTGGGGTATTTGATGATGAAGCATATGATACCTGAGGCTATGATGATAAGGGGGCGAATCTTTCCCCAGAAGAGGAGTATCTTCCTCTGCCTCTACCCTTTCCTCTGGTCATTTGCCTAGGGAGATCTAGAGACATGCTGCACATAATAAATTAGTGAGATAAATCAATATCAATCCAATCAATTTCATCTCTAATTTCTTTATAAATTAGGACAGCGAATTCATCTTCAATTATTGAATGTATGATTTTTTCAAGAATAAGCATATGCATATCTGCGTTCAAAGGGATTGCTTTTATAATAGTGATTACTATTTTTCAGAGAGGAAATGAGTGTAAAAATTTATTTTTCACTTAAGCATTATTTGGATGAGAAACCGGGCAGAGAATTATCAATTCCTTTTTATACTGAATTTCAAAATTAAAAGGGGTTAATTGAGCTTTCCACCTTGTAAATATTAATTTTGAAGTATAATGTTTAAAATCTTTGTCAAACATATACTTCACCGATTGAGCATTAGTTTTAATAAAAAAAATTTGATTATATAAATTGTCCTGAAACTTAATAACGAATTTAACAATAGTTAACATTTCATGTGCAACCGTTTCATACTTCTTTTGACTATCAGTCCATTTCCCGGAATGAAATCATATCAATTCTTCAATATTATTATGGGGATTCACTTGTTTAAGTATTCCTCCATAACCAACATTCAAGGTATCAGTAGAAATAATTTTTATCCAAGCAGGGTTAGCTAATGTTAAGCAAGGCAAAGATTTTACACGTTGCTTAATGTGTTTTACAAGGTTGGTATGGCTATCAGTCCAGGGACTGTGAAAGCCCTTTTTTAATCTATCATAAAAGGGAGCTAAATTTGTTGACAAATTATTATAAAATGGGGATATATATATATATATCAAACTCCCTAAGAATCTTTGTAATTGGGTTATATCAGTGATAACATCAGGAAATTTATCAGTAAAATCAATAGAACGTTGAATAGGAACTATCTTTCCTCGACAAATACTGTGATCTAACAATCTCATACTTGTCTAGAAGAAACTCAATTTTGGTTTCGATATTAACAAACCATTTTGTATCACAATATTTTTAAAAATATCAAGATGTTTAAAGTGTAATTCTAATGTTTTTGAAAACACCAGAATATCATCAATATAAACAATAATGAAATCCATACATGGATTGAAAATGTCATTTATTATTTTCTGGAATTCTGAAGGAGCATTTTTCAATCCAAAAGGCATCACATTCCATTCAAATTGACCAAATGGGATATTGAAAGCGGTTCTATAAGTTTGATCTCTTAATATCTGAATTTACCAATAACCAGATTTTAAATCAGATTTAGAAAATATATTGGCATCAAATAATCTGGACAATAAATCTTTTTTATTTGGAATAGTGTATCTAATCTATTTCAAGCATTTATTAAGAGTTTTATAATTAATTAAAAACCTCAGCAACATTAGTTACAGAGAAATCATTATCAATTAATATAGTGCAATTTATATACCATTTATGAGCTGTTACAATTTGTATCGTGCCCAAAAAATAATCATTTTTTACATCAGAATTTTTGATAATATCATCGTCTTCTTCTATATTGGACATTTTTTCCTTTCCTTTGGAAGAAACATCAATGTGAGAAATATCTTTGTCAATTTTTGTAATCTTGTGATCACAAATCATTTGGTTTTGCTTCAGAGATATAATCTCTTTTTTCAAGTTTTCAACCTCAATTTTTAAATCATTGAAACATATATCTTTTTCGAGTAATTGACTTATAGCAAGGTGGCTATTAACCTCAGCTAAAGAATAAGGCATGTAATAATCAATATCAGTACTTCGAGAATGTGAGTGCTATCAGCAATTTTAGAAGAACTTGGGGCACTATCAGCAGGATCTTTATTAGCAATAGTAATATTTTTTTCACAAAGTTTTTCATCGGAAACTTATTTTAATAACTCAAGAACGCTATCAGCAGTGAGGGTTTGAACATTCAAATCTAAATCTTCAAACTGTGATTGAAATTTATAAAAAGTTTCATCACAAACACAATTTCACCAGTACAGTCAACACAATTATTATCATGATCACTATAAGATGAATTAGGCAATTCAACATTATTTTCAGATTTAAAATTACAATTATAATTGAACTCAGAACCAGAAGTATATGTAATACCCCGAACTTTCCTTAAGCCTAATTTCGTCTCTATAATATTAAGAAATGACTTCCAAAGTGAGTAATGTTCAAGTGTCCTAGGGAGTCTGTGAAGCCGTGTCTAGTAGAGTCTTGCGGAACGGTACAGAGACATCTGTACTTTTCTTTGAGAGGTTACGAGGCATTTAGGAAATTTTTTCATTCTTTCAAGTCTCAGATCATGCTATAGAAAGGTTCTCTAAGAAACTTATACATATTTTCATCTTACTCTATTCAAGCCATCTTTACCTTATTTTCAAGGTATCAGAAATAGTCAAGCTTAAGTGTTTACTGATAAAGCTTTCTCAAATAGACTCCATAGATAGTTATGGAATTTTAAGTGGACTAGAAAGTATCCCATCGGTGCTTTTAAATTCCAAAGTTTGAAGAGCCTTATTCATGTTCATATAAATCGTGCACTAAGCCCAAGTCAGATGTGCTTTAAGATACCTCCACATATTCTATTACGATAATCTATACTTCTCTGTATATGTACTATTCTTAAGGTAACATGATCGAAAAGTTCCAATTTCCTCCCAGATAACGCTCTCAGACTTGCTAGCAAGAAGTTTTAAAAGTCTCATAAAGTGGCTTGAGAGGGACTTTCAAGTGCATTATAAGCCCCTAAAGTTTAAAGTTATGCCCTCATTCTTATGAGTGATTCAGTTAAGACAGAGTAAGATGTGTATTCTTAGATTATTGATTATTATGTGCCAAGTTTCTTGTAACACCCCGCATTTTGGGATTGAACGAAAATCATCTTTCCTACGCATAGATGCTCCAAAAGCCATAAATCCTATACAAATTTGGCATGCTAATCAATTATGTAGTGTGGGATCCTATTTGATCATGAGTCAAGGACTAGTTGAAAGTTTTCCTATCATTCAAGTTTTAGTGAGCGTCAAAGCTTAGATTAACTTAAATTGACCATAACTCATAGTATATGATGAACTGGGTGGCCTACTATATATCAAATGAAAGATCTTTTAGTCCTTTTTCCAACACCACCAATTTTACCAAAATATGATACCGGAGCAAAAATTTATGCCCATTTTACTCTAGCATATCATCCTGGCAACTAAGTGACAACAATTCTGACGGCTTGTCACAAATCTGACGACTTATCAGAATATGTCATCAGCCTTATGTAGAAACCCATCAATTTCAGCTCCTAGGTGATGACAAAAACTAACGGCTTGTCACAGATCTAATGGCTTATCAACCTTGGTTGTCAGCTGAGAATTTCAGCAACTGGGAAGTGATTTCGTAGAGGTATTTTGGTCTTTCCCTCACTCCAAAAACATTTCACACAAATTAAATCACCCTTTAAGTGTTATTAATCAATCATTATCAGTTTTACAACATCAAAAACTTCCTCTTCACTCTCAAAATAAGATCAAATTAGGGTTTTCTCCAAGAAATTCAAGAAAATCAAGCCTTAAGTTCAATATCTCCAAGAAACAAATCAAGATACGGGTTTCATCTACCAAGATCTAGATTCTATCTTTCAGATCTTGTAATTTAAGGTACGCGGAGTTTATCCTAAAAACTACATGGGCTTAAAATCATTAGAGCATGATTTTAAGATTTTTATGCATGAATTTCAAAGGGGTTTTGGAATCTATGTTCTAAATTACGTCCTTCAAATGTTTTAATATTACTATATTTTGACCTTGTGGTCCTATCCCCTAAATTAATTTACATGTATACGTATATGTATGGGATTTGAGATTTAAGGTTGTTTGAGAGCATAAATTATAAACTCCCTCTCTTGTGTTGGATTAAAGCTTATAGTTTTGTTGGAAAAGAGTTGAAATGCACGTTTTATGATTTGAAAGATGTTTTCTTAATGTCCTTGTACTTGAATATGATTTTAAATTATTGAGAGGGTGTTTCTTCATATAACTATGTGATGTTAAAGAGAAAGAATTACATGAGATTGAGAGTTTTAACATGACCACCTTTGTTTACTGAATCATTGATAAAGAGAATTAATTGCATGGTTTTACATGAGTTTCTTGAAAGAATTATTGATATGGTGGTCCTGACTTTCATGATTTTAAAATAGAGATATAAATTGCTATAAATAGCTTAGAGAGTGTGACTTGCAAGTCAATGGTATAATGATACCATTTATGTAAATATGCCATGATAGAGTTAAAGATTTCAGAGTATGCTTTCAGAGCATACATGTTTAAAGAACTAAAAATGGGCATAAAGAGGGTTAGGTAGTTACCCGAAGAAGGAATGAGTTCAAGTAACTCTTAGCCTGAAACCGTATTTGCCGATATGGGTAGATTATTATTATATGCTGGCGACAGTCGTACGGCATAGTAGATTTAGAAACTCTGACCCTTGCGGCACACTTGGGTTGGGGTTTTGGCTGTCGAGTTAATGGCAGATCCCATATAGCCCATGGGATTACAGATTGTAGGGTACACCACCTAGCGTAGAAGTAAGACAAAGAGTGTCACAAATTTCAGATGTTTTCACAGAGTCTTTTAAAATGCCCATGTGATTTATTACTATTTGATATGTTTATGAACTACTTTAAATTGCTCTTATATATGTTGAATATAAATGATTATTTTGGATTTGCTCTACATACCAATACATCTATATTGATCCCCTACCTCCCAGGGTCTAAAGTTTAGTTCAAAGGTCCTACTAATCCATAGAGTTTTCAGACATCAGTGATATGTGCAGTTGGTGAGCCTTCTTTATTTCAGAAGGCCTATGTTTTTCAGATTATGTTACTTATTATGGTTTTGGTCTACTAGGGGCCTTGTCCCAGTTTTTAGATCATTGTTATTTTCAGATGTAGTAGAGATTTCACAGACTAGTTCAGATATTATTTTATTGATATTGGGGTTTGATCCTTCATTGTTAAATTAAATTCAGAGTATGACCATGTTTCAGTAGTCGATTATATTTCTGTATTTTCTTTTATTATATGAATGTTATGAATGATTACCAGATAGAGAAGGTCATTCTGGGACTTCATGGTTTGGGATATCCATCACAGCCAGGCCTATGTTTGGGTCATGATATTTCTATCTCTTGTAATCTTGTTATCATTATGTTATTGAAACTAAAAGTCTAGCAAAGCTGTGTGGTGCTCTTTCAATTTGCTAGTATAGTTGCCTTGTTATTCATCTCATTTTCGTATTCAAAACACAAAAATCAAAGTCTAGTGAAGCCGTGTGAGGCCTATTTTAATTCACTAGCAACTTGTTGTTCACCTTTTTATTCTTGTATTGGTTGGAACTGGGGGTTTATAGGTGTATTGACAAGAAGGGTGGTAAGTGCGATTTATTGAATATATGTATAGCCGAATCTTTTTGCATATGATTGATTTAGTAATAAAGTGATATATCCTTGTGTGTTAGTTTAGTAGAAGGTATAAAAGGAGTTATTAGTTAGGGTGAATTGTTGTTTGCTTGAAATATGAAAAGAGTTGTTGACAGAGTTTGTTGTTCTAGAAAAGTATAGGTTATTGATAAAAGAACTTGATGGATAAGCGTTGTTAATTTAGAGTTCCCTGAGATTGCAAGAAGGAGTTTAGTTGAAACCTATAGAGCTATGAATGAAGTTTAGGTGTATAGATAGGTATATAGTAATGATGTGTAGATGGAGGATGTGTTAATAGATTGTGATTAAGATAGGCCATATGATTATGATCGATTATTGTTGTTTTGAGGTTTGAGTGGGCTAGTGTTTCTTCATTTTTATTTTATAGTTTTCAAGTAAGAATTTTGTGTGAGGTGGGGTTGTAAGTCATGTTGAGCGCTAGATATTAAGTTTGAACGATTAGTGGTCATGAAGGAAGATGTGATGATTTCTTAGTTAATGGTACTAGTTATAGGAAAGTGATCTAATATGTTTGAACAGTGGATGCAAGTGTTTGAGTCCATCTATTCATGAATAAGTATGATTTTGTAAGTATGGTGTTGAGGTGTGCCCAAGGTGATATAGAGCTCTGCTATTTTCGACATTTATCAAGTGTTGTGTGGTTAGTAGTACCGTTGAGTTTCTAAGAGGAAGGAGACTAGTTCTATAGTATATGATGTTCTTAATAGCTAAGTTAAGGAGTTTTGATTCATAGTACTGATCCTTGTTGGTATGATCTTGATTTCTATAGTTTAGAGAAAATGTAATTTTGGAGATGTGATAGTATGTGATGTTAGCAGAGTATGAGGGGAGTAGCGTGGTTTATTAAAGGATGATGATATCCGTGTCAAGTGTTAAAAATCTAAGTTGGTGAGTGTTTAAGTTGTTATATGATGACTTTTGGGGTCACAGAAGTTTAAAAGTAAAATCTTAGAAAGAAGTATTAGCTTTAGGTGATATACGTGAAGATATAGTCCTTCAGGATAAGTTTAGTTTCCTGTGTATTAATTATATCCCACTCTAGAGCAAAATGAGTACAATTTAGGTTAGAGTTAACATAGTGGTTCACAAACTTAGAGTGATGGATTAAAGCTTAGGGGGAGATGATAGAATAAGTAACCAAGTCAAGCTTTGAGATTCTAGTAGATGTACCAGTAAGTTGTAGAACTGCTATGAGAAAGATTGATGCTTGACCCAATCTTATTTCACTATTTTCAGTTGTCCCAATACCTACTCATGCCTTACATGTTAGTTGCATGATCTTAATTCAAGTTCATGCATATGATAGAGAATTATGTACTCTCCTAGTTCCCAAAAGGAGGAGTTCCAGTTCTTTCAGCAGTTGAAATCACATTCCATAAGTCATGAACTCCAAATCTGGGTCATACAGCTCATGACTCATGTACTCAAGCTTTATGGTATGTTCAGTTCAAGTGCTCAAGCAATACTTTTAATGAGCAGCAAAATTCATATTTATATCATGCATGTCCTCGGGTTAGACCTCTTCGATAAGTTCATGATGTTAAATGCTCTATTCCTCAGGCCTCAGATGAGTGCCCAAGTTATGCATAGTATCCTTTCATTCTATAGGTCCTCATATTCTAACCTTTCAGTGACCTTTTCCTTAGGTCAAAAATAGTGATGATGAGCAGTTGAGTAGATAGAAGAGAGTAAATGTGTCATATTGGGGAAGATGGTCGTATGCTTGCTTTATGTAATTCTATGAGTCTGAAGAAATATTGAGTGAAGTTTTTGTATATGACCTAGTCAGTTCATAATATGTTATGTATGTCTTCTTAAGAGTGGTGCATGGAAGTTGTTGTTGATGGAGGTTTGTAGGTTGTGACAAGGGTGTTTTATGGGAGTGTGTTTAGAAGTGCATATGTGGTTATAGAAGTAGGCTTGAACATCATTTTTGTATATTTCTAGATAAATGCACTGCACGTTAGTAAATGTCTAGTACGAGGTTGAATGTGGTTGTTAGAGTGGTAATGAGAATTTTGCATGAGATGAGAAGTTGTGAAGTGTAGGGTGTGTTAAATTATGGTTCAGACTAGTATTACAGTGTTATGTGGTGTATCCTGTGATTGTGGGTTAGGCTTGAAGATGGTGAGGGAATTTAGTTCAGTTTAGAACATGAGGAGATGGAAATATCAATGGCCATGTGAGAATTAGAAGATGAATCAATGAGTATGGTCTTTAAGGGAAAGGAATAGTTGAGAGAATATTTTAGAAGTATGTCTAAGCTTGCTAATAAGGTGTTGCGTTGCCTAAGGCCCAGAAATTCTATCCCAGTCTATGATTCAAAGGGGTCTATGTTCCAAGCTATAGAGTCGTAGAAATATTGGAATCTCTTATTCAGATGCCTTTTTCAGATCATGCCCAAAGTTCTTTGCCCCCTCATATTGTTAGAACTCCCTAGGAGGGCGTTGATGAAATCCTCCACTTGAGTATGAGTATCTAGTATGATTCAGTTTGGATAGCCAGCAGTTTAGTTTAACAATCAAACGGATAGATTTCTATAGTTTTCCATTTGCTGAACTAGTTCAGGTCTTACTACCTGAAGTTTCATATGTACAATCATTCTAGTAAATAGTTGTTCGCACCCATGAAAATTTTTGAATTCAGCTCAATATATGTATCAGGCTTTAGTTTCAAAATTCGAATATCTAGTCATGATTCAATGCATAAGTATTCACTAAATAATCTTCATTTTCCAAGTGTTCCAGCTCAGACAGTGTAATACCCATTGTATAATCTTAGCCTCATTTTCTCAGGATTTATGCCTGAATAAACTATCACTTCGAAAACTATAGGAACGATCACACCATGAGCACATCAAGCAAGTTCTAAACTCTCAGCATGAATCAGCTCCTTATGATAAGTAAAGACAAGTTCAGTCAAAGGTAATAGTCTTCCATGATTCAGCTCCTTCCTAATCAAAGATTCAGCTATATAGTTATTCTTACTATAAGTTCGTGCACTCACAGAAGTACTCAAAGGTTTAGAATGAGGTAGAATAAGTTTAGAAAGTTATTTCAGTTGTGCACCCTCAGTTTTTCTCTGTATTCTTAGCCTATCTAGCCACATTCAAGGACGAATGTTCCCAAGGGGGAGATATTATAATACCCCAAACTTTCCTTAAGCCTAATTTTGAATCTATAAGATTAAGGAATAACTTCCAAAGTGAGTAATGCTTAAATCATATAGAATTTTCCTAATTTTGACTTTTTATCGTGTGGAAAATTGAATTAGCTTTCCAGCGATATAAGATTCACCCAAATTCGATAACCGGGCAAGAAGTTATGGCTAATTGAAGTTCCAGTCATAAAACACCGTCATTCATACCCTTGGCGCATCGCGCTAGGTGACAAAATGGCATTCCAAGGGGGCACTGTGATGGCTCCATGTCACGGAGTCTCCAGTTCCCATTGGTCGATTTTCAGTGAGCCACCACGATAGTGGCACATCGTGGTGGCCATTTAGTTTGCAAATATTTCATTTTTCTAGTTCTTTAAGAGTTAAAGGGGGGGTATTTTTGTCAATTAAACTACCCCCAATCCTTCCAAAAATATAAAATCAATTACATAACAAAGCACTTTATGCCCTAATCCTCATTCTCTTCAAAACAAAAACCCTAGTTCATCATACTTCTCCTCCAAGAAACTCAAGATTTCTCCATTCATTCTCCAAATTGAGCCAAGATTCTAAGTTCTTAGTGCAATAATTCCAAGAACCCTCATTTAAGAGTACAAGTAGCATCTCAAAAGCAACTCTGTTCATTAAGTTCACAATCTAAGGTATGTGGAGTTTGAATAAGAACAATCCTTGCGTTTTTGTTCCCAAAAACTTCTTTTAAGATATAAATTTTTGAATTTTACTATGATTTTCATGAACATCAAGCTAGGGTTTATACCCATTACCATTATTTGCAAGATTATGTGATTTCCCATGATTTAAAAGTTGAATTACAGGATTTTGTTTATATTTCCATGCCTTTTTCTGAATTTTCCAGATTTTAAGATGATTATGAATGTTTTGTTATCAAGCATGAATTTTGTGACGTTGAAATCATGAGATTCATATTATAAGTTATTGTTCCAATATCTTGATTGAGATGATTGTAATCTTTTTAAGATGATGGTTGAGCATGAAGTTTAAATATGATTTTGATGCATTAAAGCTTTAAATTTTAAGTCCGAAGTACAAGTGATGAGTTTATAAGGAGATTATGATCTCAAGTTTTGTTGACAAGTTTTGATAAGTACTTTCAAAAGATAAGATAGGAATCCACACTACTTATAATTTAAACCTAAGAGAAGTATAATTTAGTCTTCATTATAGACCCTTAAGTTATTTAGAGGTGGATTTCCTAAAGGTTCTGAGCTGAGTATGGGAGTAGTATTTAGCACCGAATTGGGTATGATTCTAAGGTCTTATACCCCAGAACTACGTGCCACCGTAGAATTGTGGGCCTGAGGCCGAGATAGTGATCACTAAGTTGAGGTTATACTCCCTAGCAAGAGTATAACGTCTCTCCCCAATGTGAGGTTTCTTCCTTAGGAGGACAAAACATTGGACTCCATGTTGCTCACATGGTTTATGTCGGTTAGAAGAACCTCCCAAAGATGTCCCCCAATCTTGAAATAGTTTTATGGATTTAAAGTATTAAGCTAAAGAGTTTACTATATAGAATGAGTTTCAGATTTCATCTAGCTTTTAAGTTGTGAGAATAAGAGGAGAATACAGATTTCAGAATCAAGTGAAATGACTCACGAGATTTATACTACATGTTTCATTATTCATGATTTATGAGATTTAAATTTCAGATTTTTATTCAAGCTATGTGAGTCATTTATGTCAGCATGCATGATTTTATAAAGAGTAATGATATTATTTATGTAAATGCATATACCCCCATATACTCAGTAGATCCTCAAAGTACTAATCCACATATCTATGTGCTACATTTTCTCATAATTTAGGTACAAGTTGTAGCGTATATACCATATTCAGTCAGTTCGCAGCTTCCAGTCAGTAAGTGATGAGTCCTTTTGATTTAAGGGCTTGAGTCAGTCATAAAGTACGAGAAGTATTGTATTTTCTTTATTCAGTCGTGTTGAGTCAGGATAGTTGGGAGTCATGACCCGACTACCTATTGTCAGTACTAGTAGAGGCTTCATAGACAGTCAGCAGTGTTAATAAATTTAATTTCAATTTTATTTGCAAAAGCAGAGATGTAATCTTGTAAATTCATAGTTGTAATGATCAAGTTCAGAAAAGTTTTATGTTTTCGCTGATTTTTTTCTAATTTATGTAATTTATTCAGTAGCTCGTAAGTATGCCAGTAGAAGGGTTAGCTTGGGATTACTTGTGACCCTAAGCACTGTGTGACGTCTCGGGATGCGTTTTTTGGGCACTACAGTAAATAACAAACCATAAACTTGATCATGAATATCATCAGCAAGACCTAATGACTTAAGCTTTCTGAGCTTGTAGTTAAGACCAATATGCCCAAAGTTACCACATCTGTAACACTTAATTTTGGCGAGATCACACTTAGACCTATTCTTTATAAATCTCGTGGACTTAGACAAGGCTTCATGAATCTCACGATCTTCTTTTGCTCTATGCCTAGATCTCTTTTTCTTATAGGGTTTATCAGACTTAGAATATCTTCGAACCTTTTCCTGAGAAGTAGAAGCCGGTTTATCCATACCAAATTGCTCACAAAAATCTCCTAATTGGGATCTTTCTTTAAGCTTATCAAGCTTAATTTGTCTAGCCAATTTTAAATCATTGCACAAAGCTAAACCTTGCTGAGTATAGGCTGCTATCAGCTGACTATAGGTAAAATTTGCGTAGAATATTTCACCATAGGAACCCGAGCCCCTAAGCTTCTTTTTAACCCTTTCGATAAATAGAAGAGGAAGACCATCTATGAACTTCGTCTTCCAATGTGTATACTTACTTTTAGGTAAATCCATGACCCTGCTTAGAAAGGTATCTTTATACCATCTAAATTCTCCTAAGGTTTTACATCTAAGACCATTTAAGAGTGTTCGAGTATTCTCATATTGATTGGTAAATCTACCACCAAAATGCTCATTAATAGTAAGCATAAGAGTATAAACAACATCTTCTCTATTCACATGTAATGCTCTTCCTAGGTTATCAACATTTTCGATGGAATTCCTAGCTTCAAATATAGCATTTCTTTTATCATTATCCAAGAAATTATCCCACCTGCCATGAAGTTGGCCAGTAAAACCAGCAATAATCATTTTACAAATAGTTGCATTTGTACATATTTGATGATTCTCGGCAGATGCAGTAGATTTTGTTGTAGTAGAATACATCAATATTCGATGAACAAGGACAGATAATTGTCTTTCAAAAAAGCCATCCAAGTTCCATTCATAAATTGCATCTCCACTATATGACGTATTAGTCTGATTTCAATCTTTTTCCCCTATCAGAATATCTTGAGGAGTTGGACGCGGATAATAGTTAGAAGTCATACGGGGTATATCAGCATATTTTTCCTCGGTTACGTCCTAACCATACCTCTGAGCTTATTAAGTTCAGAGTAGATATCATTTCCCATATTTGGAGTAGATTTTATGCTATCAGCAAAGGCATTACACAAATCAATGGGTTTGATATTTAAACCGGAAAACTTTTTATCAAGTAATTTTTCCAATTCTTCTATAGGAGACAATTTTTCAAATCCCTCAATATCTAGAGGTCTCTAAATACAAGGCCTAGTTGTCAAGTCTTCCTTCTAACATTCTGAAGTAGAATCAATATCAGATGACTTTGGACTAACACTAAGCTTGTTTACCATCTCAATCAATTCATCAAGTTTTTTTATCAAGAGAAGAAATATGTTCTCCCAAACCTTTCACATAAAATCTCAAATAATTGTTCTGAGCAATCAGATTATTTATTTCTACAACAGTTACTTTACCAATTTCATTATCAATGAATTTTTGGAATGCACAAAAAGTAATACTAATATTATTAGGCAATACAAAAGGTGATTGGGGAGATTAAATAGTTTGAAGAATATTAACACTCGCATCTTGATAAGATATTTCCAACACCTTAACACATAATTGCAAATATGTGGTTATAAAACACAGCACAAAGCACACAATCTGATTATGTAATGCACACTTCTCATAAAATTCTTGAGACATATTATTTAGTTTGTCTGGACTATAAGTCTCAAAGAACCAAATTCTAAATCTATTCCATTGTTTATTAAAAAAAAATTAATATAACTCCTTGCCTAGGAACAAAGACTAAAATCAATAACTCAGAGTTTGTCACGTCATCCATGACATGATTCGGAAAAATAACCGTATTTAAGATCCATGTTTTGGGTCACGTCATCCATGACATGATTCAGAAAAATAACCGTATTTAAGATCCATGTTTTGGGAAATTCAATTTCATCCCATCTTATAGGTCTCCTCGCGGTGACCTTGGATCTTGCAAAGTTTGTTTCGACCAATAAGGTCTAATTTGATGCATCATCTATCAGTTTGTATCTTGGGTTCAGAGTAGACAATAATTTGTAATAAATTCTATAAGAATGATAAATTAACTCAGAACCAGGGGCATAATTATAACCATGAGTTTTTATAGTTAAAGTCAAGGCATCAAGAATATTCACATCAGTCAAAGATAATTGCAAATTTTGTTGTGTGTTAAAATATACTGGACCATAGGCTACAGTGGATTCAATTGAACCCATAAGATACTGTCTGAAATTTAAACTTCTAGCATCCCAAAGTGCAGCTAGAAATGTCTCTGGTAACCCTTTAAGAGTCAAAGATTTAAATGCAATTTGCATCATTCCTATATGCATAAAATTATAATGACGTTTATACATCTCAATATCACGTTTATTTAACTATCTAATTGTCTGCTCATCCACATTTAATGCTAAAGACTATTCAGTAGTTTTAACCCTTTTTGACCCCTAATTATACCAGACCAGAGCTCATAACTTCATTATTCATCCATAACAACAAATTAGGATTTCTTTTAAAGATCAATCACCAAGAACAAAAAACCCGATGTGTCTAATCCCTAGTCAAGAACTCAAGCTTTCCTCCACCAATCTTCAAGAAATTATCCACCCAGGTTTGTCAAGTGTTAATTCATGGGTTCCTTTCACCCATGAAGCTCAAGAAACCCTATTTGAAATATAAACTTTGGATTTCATGGTATGAATTGAATTATATCCATGTTTATGTTGTTGTTTGATTTACAAGTTGAAGTCTTTAATGACTATCATGAAAATATGTTAGTATGTGGCTGAAATTCTTGCATTGGAAGTGTCAAATGTTGCCATGAAGTATTATTTCAATTTTCATGCCTAAGCCTAAAGATATGCATGCGAGGTGTTTGACAAAATGCCTAAGAGAATAGTAATTATGCCTTATGACTGATTTGGGACCAAAATTGATGAATCCATGTTTCTCTATTATGTTTGATATGATTCCCACAGTTACAGTCTCAGTCTCAGCAATAGAACTCAGATAGTTCTGTAGAACTTAGGACTGTCAAATACAGTCACCTAGTTTAGTACGAAACTCAGTTAGTTCCATTAGAAACAGGACTTTAAGACATAGTCATTCAGATAATAGTATATTAGTTATACGAAACTTATGTTATCAATATTTAGATTCAGTGATGTTATGATCTCAGTTACAGTTTATATATTCATGTATGTATTCTCACGTTCATGTTATTCAGCCAGTTAGTATTATTCATGCAGATAAAACCCTTGCATTCAGCCTACCTCACTTACATACCAGTATATTCAATCATAATGACGTATTTGCGCTATGGAATTTTATACCATTGGTTTAGAAGTACGAGCTCCAGAGCATACTTAATAGATCAGTCGTTCAGCATCCAGACTAGCAGTGAATCCTCATCATTCGAAGATGTTATTATTTTATTATTTCATTCTTTCAGTAATTAGCTCATTTGAGCAGTTGAAGTTAGTTGGGGACATATCCCATCAACTCCATAGTTTTTAGACAGTTTAGAGGCTTCCAGACTATAGCATGTTCAGACAGTTATTTTAGTTTTGTTTTGGTATTGATATACCATATTTCTAGATGTTATGTTTTATTAGATATTTGAAGCTTATGGCCTTTCAGCCTTTTTCTGCATTTATACAGCATATTATGTAGTGCCCAATTACAGATATCTGACATGGGTTAGCTTGTGGTCCTTCGGGCTCATGAGCACTGTGTAGCATTTCGGGTACCAGATTTAGGGCATTACAAACTTGGTATCAGAGCCTAAGGTTCAATAGTGTCCTAAAAAGTCTGAAAACCGCACCCTATTAGAGTCTTGTACATGGGTGTGTTGTGCGCCATATTTATGTACAGGAGGATATAAGATGTTTTAGGAACAGTTTTCCTTTTTTTAGTATTCATGTTATGCCAGTGAGCATGAGCTCAAATTTAACTCTCTATCTAATTTTTTTCTCCCTTTCTTCTACAGAACATGCCTCCCAAGAGAAGAAACAAAAATCAGTCAGCCCCTCAGTCTGTCCAAGCAGATCCCTTGGATGAACATATTTCTCATATAGAGTTCAGAGTTGTATTCACTACTCTTGCTAATTCAATTGCTGCCCAGAATGAACGACCAGTTGTCGTTCTGGCAACCCAGTGGCCAATTCAGCTGCATCCAGGATTCAAGACTTCACCCAAATGAATCCTCCATTCTTTTTTGAGTCTAAGTCAGACAAGGAACCTCAGGAATTCCTTGATCAGGTTCGGAAAGTTATAGATATTATAGGGGTAACTGCTTGTGAGAGTGTTGAGCTAGCTGCATATCAGTTATAGGATGTGGCTCACACATAGTTCAAGTAATGGAAGGCAGAGAAGGCCACATATGCATTGCCTATTGAGAGGGAGGAGTTTTTCATTGTATTTCTATATGAATTCTTTCCCCTAAGAGAAGCTAAGGTGTTAGAATTTATTAACCTCAGGCAGGGAAACATGAAAGTGAAAGAGTATTCTCTTAAGTTTACTCAACTAGCTAGATATGCTCCTCATATGGTGGCAGATAGCAGGGCCAAGATGAGTAAGTTTGTTTCTGGGGTGAATGATAATGTGGTCAGTGAGTGCAGATCTGCAATATTGATTAGTGAGATGGACATAGCTAGGCTTATGATCCATGCTCAACAGGTAGAAGAGCAGAAGATTAAGATGAGAGAGAAGCAGAATAAGAGAGCAAGGACAGGTAGTTTCAACTTTGCCCAGCCTAATTCAGAGGGTGGAAGTTGTTCTCAATTCCGCCCAAAGTCATCCGTTCCAGCTCCTTCCTCAGCTAGTGCTCCAATGCCAAAATTCAGAGACGACAACAGAGATAGGGCACCAGGCTCTAAGTCTCAGGGTAGTGTTAGCAGTGCCCGAACCTATCCTCTTTATCAGACATGGGGCAAGCACCATCAGGTTACTTGTAGAGCTAGCAGTGATATTTTCTTCGGATATGGTAAGCCAGGACACAGAGTCAGAGATTGTCCCCAGATAGGTCCTCAGGGTCAGCGTAATCACCCTATACCTCAGTTCAGTTGCCCGAATCAGCAGGGTGCCTCTTCCAGTGCTACCATTAGGCAATACCCAAATAGACTCTATACTCTTCAGTCCCGACAGGATCAGAAAAATTCCCCTACTATGGTTACTAGTATGTTATAGATCTTTCATGTACATGTTTATGCCTTGCTAGATCCAGGAGCTTCTTCTAGCAAAGCCCTTCTCAATCTCTACCCCATTGGGTAAAACTATCATAGCCCGATGGGTATACAGGAACTATTCGATTATGGTATCTCAGAAAGTCACTTTAGCAAACTTAGTCAAATTAGAAATGACTGATTTTGATGTCATTCTTGGCATGGATTGGCTTCATTCCTGCTATGCCACATTCGACTGCAGAAACAGAGTTGTCCAGTTTCAGTTCCCGAATGAACCTATCCTAGAGTGGAAGGGTAGTACTTTAGTTTTCAGAGGTCAGCTTATTTTCTACCTTCGGGCACAGGAAATGATATCTAAGGGGTGTGTCTATCATCTTGTTCGAGTTAAGGAGACTAGTTTTGAAACTCCCAGTCTCAAATCAATCCCATTAGTGAATGAATATTCAGATGTCTTTCCTAAAGATCTTCCAGGAATTCCTCCCGAAAGGGAAATAGACTTCGGCATAGACCTTCTTCCAAATACTCAGCCCATATCTATTCCATCATATAGAATGGCACCAGCAGAACTCAGAGAATTGAAAGAACAGTTGAAGGATCTCCTAGATAAGGGATTCGTCAGACCCAGTATGTCCTCGCAGGGTACACCAGTCTTATTCATGCGCAAGAAAGATGGTTCTCTCAGAATGTGTATAGACTACCGTCAACTCAATAAAGTCACCATCAAGAACAAGTATCCACTTCCCAGAATCGATGACTTGTTCGATCAACTTCAGGGTGCCAGTTATTTTTCTAAGATAGACCTCAGATCAGGCTATCATCAGCTCAGGGTCAGAGAATATGATATTCCAAAAATAGCTTTTCAAACTCGGTATGGTCACTTCGAATTCTTAGTCATGTACTTTGGTCTTACCAATGTCGAGCAGCCTTCATAGACTTGATGAACCATGTGTTCAAGTAGTACTTGGACATGTTCATCATAGTTTTCATAGATGACATTCTCGTCTATTCCTACAGTGAACATAATCATGCAAACCATCTCAGGATAGTATTATAGATCCTCAAAATCCATCAAGTATCGTGATATCTATTTATGTCCTACCTATTAGCTTCATGACCATCGCACATATTTATGCACATTAGTGAAAATCATGTACAATTTCAGTCTTAGTATAAGGAGTCCCAGTTTACTATGCAGTACGAATCATGTTCCATGAACACAACTTACATTTACACACCTTCCATAGAATCATGTGAGTTTCCAGTTCCTAGTATAAGGAGTTCCAGTTTACTCAATAGTACGAATTATGTCCCATGAATACAGAACCTTCAAACTAAGGTCATGCAGCTCACGACTCATGTACTCATGTCGTGCTATATAGTATGCTCAGCCTGCATAACTTATGTTCCACTCCTAGTGATTATCTAAACTCAGGTTATGTCATGTATACCCTCAGTTTAGATCCCTCGGTGAATCCGTGGTGTCGATGTTCTATCCCTTAGGCCTCAGTAACAGCGTCAGTTCAGTAATCGGTACTCAGTAAAGTACTCAGATAGTCCTACAGGACCATGGCTTTCAGTTATCAATTACTTAGCCATCAGAATTCAGTACTTCAATACCAGTCTAAACCTCAATTCTCAGAAACCAGCATTCAGTCCCAGTATGAGTCTCAATTACAGATTTAGTTGTAGTCTCTGCTACAGTCTTAGATATAGTGTCAGCCTTAGCCTTAGTTTAGAAATTAGATCAGTACCACAGTCCAATTTCAGGTTTACTTGACCATAGCGTGTAGTTATCAGTTAAGCATATTATCAGTGTTTCAGTACCTCAGCTTACAGAATGTTTCCAAATAATGTTATACACCTGGTCTTGCATTCTCAGACAATATAAGTATTTCATGAATTCATGCTTATCTATCTCATGTTACTCAGTTAGTCCCTTTCTCATGTTCATAAAACTCCATATTCTCAGTCCAGTTATTCAGACTAAGTATAGTTCAGTCTTACATGCCCAGTACTCATCCATCAGTCAATCAGCAGGTCAGATGAGTCAGTCAGTAGGAATTAGTTTGAACAACTAGTACTTCAGTTTGAAAGTCAGACTGACAAGTTCACATATTTTCCCATTCTGCCCATCTAGTCACACTATTCGAAGTCTCATGGATGTAACCATTCTAAGATGAACCAATCAAGCAGTTGCGTGTTTAGCTCAGTTCATGTTTCATGACTCTGTCTCAAATCCCAAATATTTAGTCATGATTTCGTTCGTAGGTGCACTGTGCATCATTCCAGTCTCTCCTCTATATCTCGGCTAAGTCAGCATTCTTCGAAGGATGAAGTGTCCCAAGGGGGAGATACACTATAATCCCATAAACTTTCATTACCTAAACATGCCATTCCCTCTTCATGTAAGGAACTTATCTTGGAGTAGTCGGTACTCATAGGTGGACCCTCAAGATCCAATCTCAGCCGTAAGCCATGTATGCAATGGCTTAGTTCAGTTCACGATACTCAGTCCATGTCACACGTTATAAACTCAGTCATGTTCTCATGTTCCCGTTCATGTGTGTTCAATAAAGGATCTCGAGTTCAATATTAATGACTTTATCTAAGGATCTCTCCCATGAAGGGAGTGAAGAGATTTGGCAAGAAGGGAAATCTTAATCCCTAATATGTCGGTCCCTTCAAAATTCTCAGTCGTTTTGGCAAGGTAGCTTATGAGCTCGAGTTGTCTTCAGATCTAGCTTCAGTGCATCCAGTCTTTCATGTCTCCTTGCTAAAGAAGTGCATAGGTGACCCAGCAGTTGTAGTCCCGGTAGAGGGCTTAGACATTCAGAACAACCTTTCTTTCAAAGAATCCCAGTTGAAATTCTTGACTACCAGACTAGTAGACTGAGGAACAAAGAAGTCCCTCTAGTCAAAGTTCTTTGGCAAAATTAGTCCGTTGAGGGAGCTACTTGGGAAGCAAAAGCAGACATACGGACCAAGTATCCTCACTTCTTATCGACAAACTCAGACTCAACCCAAGGTAATAGCTTTCCTTAAGCTTATTCAGTTTCATGTTCAAAATTCAGTTATAAACTTGGTATCAAATACCTTTGCATATCCAGTCACGTGTTCATGTATCATGTCAGTCACGTATTCATGCATCAGATATGCATTATCACTACCAGAAATTCGATATTTTTCGACAGCCTGTGTAGCCAGAATATAGTCGAAAAATAAGTTTTCGACCACATTCCCGTTGTATAGTGGTAGTCGAAAAAAAGATTATCAAAAAAATATTTCCGACCACATCTGTCGGAAATTTCCGACCACATCTGTCGAAAATTTTCGACTACTACAGTCGGAAATATTAAATTAATAATTAAAAATAATTATTTAATAAATAAAAACTTCCCAACCAATGTAGTCAAAATATTTATTAAAAATTATTTAATAAATAAAAAACTTTCGACTACAACGGTCAGAATATTAATAAATAACTATTTAATAAATAAAATCTTTCCAACCAAAGTAGTCGAAATATTTATTAAAAATTATGTTAAAAGAAAACTTTCCAAATACGGTGGTTGGACTATTAATAAATAATTATTTAATATATACATTGTTTCCGACCACGGTTGTCAAAAATAATTTATAATTTTTATCATGCTTCAAACCATCATAATCGAAAATAATGTGTATATTAAATAATTATTTATTGATAAAAAACTATCTATTAAATAAATTATTTCCAATCATTGTAGTCTAAATACCCTCTTATGTTCAACTAGAATTTAAAAATTACAAATAAAACTGAAACTTAAAAATTCAACCTCTTTGAAACATCCAAAACAAATAGCGGAATCAAATAGTATAAGTATTCCAAGACAAGTCTAAATGTCACAATCCAAAAACAAACACCAATTGTAATAGTTTAAGTCTAAATGTCACAATCATAAACAAGAACCAACCACTACAATATAATCTAATCATCTGATTCACTATCTTTCCCATCCTCAAATAATTGCGGCATATGCTTCTTGACTAACGCCTCAAACTTGGCAAATTTGGCATCACTAATTGCACAGTGTTGCATCAACTCTTCAATTTTTGTAATCGTTACTTCCATTCTTCCGCATTTTGGAAAATAGAAACAGAGTTGGGCAACATTGGGGAAGAAAGGTTCGAGTATTGGTTAACTCTAAGCCCATAGGTTTTACCCTTCTTTGGACCACCTACCATAGTTGTCCATATTCTAGTCCAATCTTCAATGCTTTTGGACCACCTACCATAGTTGTCCATATTCTAGTCCAATCTTCAATGCTTTTTTTAAATTCCTCCTGAAAGAAACAATTGTCATTAAGTAAACAAGCTAAGTTGAATAATAAGAAAACAATATATATAAAATTTATTATCTTACATATGCATTCTTAGCACACGGTTCGACCCACTCTTCTCTTGTACCGCCCGGCTTTTTCTTTCTATATGTCTCTTCGAAGGCTGTAGAAAGAGGTACATCTACTTCCCCATTCAAGAATTTCTGCAAAATTTTACCCAGGTCAATGCTATTGTAAAAGTTCATCTATTAAGGTCATATCAATTTCACACTGTCTGGATTAAGCTTGGTGACTCTTAACAACAAGTATTTTTCAGTAGTTATGAAAGAGACGAAGCAAAAATAACATTACTATACTGAAAAACATGACAGAAGATTTCAGTAGAAGAAATTCTCTCAGTTCATAAGTCCCTTTATGGGTTCTGCAGCATCTACACTACCTACTGTGAATATGGTTACAATGAGGGAGCACCACCAACAAGTCGAACTATGTACTTAAGTTACTCATGCAAAGATTTCAGGTCCCTGTTGCACCTATAACTGTGTACTGAAGTTACATAATATTGTTATGTAGTTATACGAGTCATCTTTAACTAAGATCCAGATGCTGGCAAGGGGGCATGGAGGAGTTTTCAAGATTGAACTAACAGCAGCAGTAAAATATTGATTTATTCGTCTATTTTATTGTTTTGGGATGGTTCAAGTATTCAACTAGGTAATAAAAGAGGACTAAAAGTCAAATACAATGCACAGAATTCAATACTTACAACATCCATAAGAATTTGTACATCAGATTCGGGAATTTGATGGCTAAGTTTCTGCAACCCAACTCTCAACTCGTTAATGTAAATCTTCCCTTTGTTACCTATATCCATCAATTGGAATCTCTCCTTTATTCCAGCCACTTTGTCCACCGTCAAATGCTCAGCAATCATCTGTGAGGTAGAAAGGCAATTTATTGAAGAAAATTCAAACAAAGACTTACCGCTGTTCCAAGAAAAATATTCGCAGTAAATAAAGAAAGAAAAGAAGAAACATCAACCACTTCCTCATTTTACAAAGAGCTTGATACACACCCTTAAAGCTCTTTTTTTAGCTTGTTCATCATAGAAAATTACTTGAGCCTTGCTTTCACTGTTTCACCCAAGGAACATTTGGATTCTTCTTTGTATTTTGTATCCAGGGATGATCTATAAGCCGTAAAGAAAAAATGTTAAGTTATGCTTTGACGAGGAGTAATGAATTTTAACACGGCTTATGAAATAAATGAAGAGAACTCTTTTAGGCCAGCGCTTTACCTAGAACTTCTTGAGCAGTAAGCCTCTTGCTAGGATCAGGGTTAAGCATCCTCTTCACAAGGTCTTTTGCATTGTCGGAGACCTTAGGCAAAGGGTCTCTTTTGAAATTCACAACAGAACGAATGATCGCTTGAGCAACTCCTTGTTCAGTTTCTATAGTGATGGAAAAAGAAATTATATTAAACACCATGCTGACCATAATAAAATCGATACGAGCATTTAACAGTTGACTGATAAAATACTACAACAGCTAGATGACATTCTTCTTTGCGACGATTATTATTGAGTATAAACTAAAGGACATTGTATAATTGATTTGCCAAACACAGTTTACTTGGAAACAAATGATTAGGAGCGCCAATTAATATACCAAAAGAAACTGCAGTGAGAAAATTCTTTTTAACAGCAATGCTTATTTGAGATTGCAATAAAATTGGAGCAGGCTATTTGGGAGGTTTAGAGTATCAATTTAATAGGGCAATGGTCAAAGTTGGAAAAATCGGAGGAAGTCAAGATGCATTTCACCAAGTTATTTTCAATGGGTAAATACCATGTATCCCAATCAAAAAAATTTGAAAAGAAGAACAACTGCAATACACAAAAATATTAATCCATAAAATCATCACTACAAAAAGTTTTGTCTCTTTTACTTTACGAATCTCATTTTGTGAAGGCCACTCCTAGACACAAGAATGTAGGTGAGCAAGAATTATTTTCCCTTGGTAAATAAAATTAGCAAGAAGGCATCACCAAATATTCTGGTGAAGTACAAAATCACCAAAAGTAGTCTACTGAAATAGATTTCCTTTATGTTCTTGAATTGACAGTAAAAGTGCATTCTTCTTTCTAAGATTTAACAATTTTTGGGCATTCTGTTTCAACAATTTTTCCTAACAGGATCGTCAAGGAATAGTAAGTCCCCTTAAGTGCCCCCGCCCCATAAAAAAAGAGTGGTGGTAATAATACCGAAATATGGAGAGTGAAAAGGGAGACAAGAATAAGATGAAGGTTGCCCTTTGGTTGGAGAATTTATCAATCCGTTTAGTAGTAGAATAGCAACCTGCAAGATATTTTGCAATGTGAATCACCAAAAACTTACCCTTTGAGGGTAAGGACACTAACATGCCCAAAATGGTGGAACACCACACAGCAAGATGTAGAGAATTACTCCAGCACTCCATACATCTACTTCTGGACCATAATCTCTCTTCAGCACCTCGGGTGCCATGTAGTATGGACTTCCCACAATTTCATTAAATCTTTCGCCTGTAAAACCAATATGACAAGCTACACAATGAATATAATGTTGAATTATACAAATGCAGCAAGACATAAATATTAGGAAATTTACCAAAGAATACTGAGAGACCAAAATCAATTGCCTTCAATGGTGTTGTCTCTTTCTTGTTTTCAAACAAGAAGTTTTCAGGTTTGAGGTCAGATGTATGACTCCATGCTTATGGCACATCTGTAACCCAAAAAAGAAGTGGATATTGAATAATAACTAACCATCCATGTTTAGATACAATTCAAAATATTGGTAAATTTGTATCTTGTCACGCAGTTAATGTCTTTCCTTTTACAGATCTCCAAGACAAATAGTCCAAAGAAAGCATACACCAATTACTCCAAGGATCATTTTACCCAACTTTTAAGTTGGATAATGTAGCATGTCGCACCGTGCAACTAATTGAGAAATAATAACTTTGAAACATACTTGATAGGAGTTCAAAATAGATCTATGACAAAATGAGGAACAGCCTAAGCTATCTCACTCCTTTATTAATTTTATAAATCCTAATTGCCAACAGGCTAGTTCACTTTACAGAAAGCGATCTACTTAGCACGACAAAGGTTTTTTCATTCCTTTACATGACTAAACACATTCTTACATCATTACTACCCTAAAGTATATTAATAATTCGTGGCAATTCATTAAACTGTTGTGACAATTTATCCATTCTACTTTGCTAACAAAATTTTCAAATCTAAATATCACTTTTAAGAGTAGATCATTAAATAACTAAGGAACAGCACAGCATTAAAAATAGGAAAAAACAAATCTTCACCTGAATCACTTCAACAATTGTGCGAGTCACAACAGCTGCTGCCCTCTCAGTTTAATTCCCCTGCGCAATAATCCTATCAAATAGCTCACCACCCTCACACAGTTCCAAAACAAAGATTGCAAAATAAACCCCAAAAGCAACAACGTCAATTTCAGTAACTCTAAATTTCATCAGAATAGAGATTGCAAAATTACACTTGAAGGAAATCGTCTTAAGTTGAAATCAACTATATGAATCATATTTGGATTCATTTCATTCCAATGTACTAAATACATTGTCAAACACCACCAAGCTAACCAAGATTAGACCAAACTGATAATCAATAATATTTGCTCATATCAATAAAAAACTTTGGCTAATTACATCACACAAATGGAATAGCCAAATGTATGAAATCCACTGTAAAACTTTACCTAAAACTGCTTTTGTAACACTTAAAAGAAATCAAACCTATGTACTAACAGTAAGTCCGATATACTCCTAAGCCGATGATGTACCAACGACGTGTAATGAAGATAGCGATCCACTTGGCTACATCCGTGCCTACCAAAATAGCAGCATACAAGTAGCATAAAGTTCAAAAACCGGATGAAGCCATCGTCATATTGCAGTTCAAAAATTAGATGAAGCCTACTTAACTAAACCCATAAAAAAGAAGAACCCAAAACCCAAAAGAACCACTACAGATGAAACTAAAAACAAAAAATCTGAACAAGCATAGCAAATGAAACAACTCAATGAATCTAGAAAATCAAGCAACACCCATTCTTTTACCCATCTAAAATACCAACAAATAGCAGGAAAACTACAAAATCTAGCAACTCACCATCACCGTAACCGTCACCGCTAATTTTTTAGAGAGACGACAGTGAGAGTGACGACACCGCTAATTCTAGGGTTTAGAGAGGGAGAGACGACAGTGAGAGTGAGGTTTAGAGAGAGAGACGATAGTGAGAGTAGATATGTTTATTTTTTATCTTATATTTATTGTTTAATAATTAAATATAGCTTTCCGACTACTTTCATCCGGATAAAAATTTAATAAATTTAATTATTTATAATATTTCTGACCACAATAGTTGAAAATATTTTTATTATATTTAATTAATTATTAATTTTCTGTATAAAGTCATATACTCTCTCCGTCCCATTTTATGTATCATCATTTTCTTTCTTGTTCGTCCTGAAAAGAATGTCATATTTTCTTATTTGGTAACTATTTAAAGACACAATTACACTTTCACCCTTATTTATCCCACTTAATTAAAAATAATAATAGTATATTATTTTAATGAAGGACAATTTGGTAAAAAGCATCAAGTCTTTACTTATTTCTTAAACTCCGTACCCGGTCAAATGACGACACATAAAACGAGACGGAAGGAGTATTTATTTAGCTATTACTATTTCCGACTACAGTAGTCGAAAATATACTTAATAATTTATTTATTTTATTATTTATATTTTCAACTAGAGTGGTCGAAAATATGTATTTAAAATTTACATATTATATAATTTATATTTCTGACTACAGTGGTCAGAAATATATTGGTAATAATTAATTTAAATAATTACTTAATTTCTATATAAGGGTATGATTATATATTTAGTCGTATATTTATTTAGATATTAGTATATTTGACTATAGTGGTCCGAAGCATATATTTAATAATTTATTTATTTTATTATTTATATTTTCGACTATAGTGGTCGAAAATATATATTCAACACTTTACTTATTTGATTATTTATATTTCCAACTACAGTGGTTGGAAATATATTGGTAATAATTTATTTAAATAATTATTTATTTTTGTATAAGGGTATGATTATATATTTAGTCATATATTTAATTAGCTTTAGTATTTCCGACTATAGTGGTGAGAAATCTATATTTAATAATTTATTTATTCAATTATTTATAGTTCCGGCTACAGTGATCAGAAATACATTTATAATAATTCATTTAAATAATTATTTAATTTTTATATAAGGGTCTAATTATATATTTATTAATATATTTATTTAATTATTTATATTTCCGACTACAACAGTAGAAATAAATATTTTCCAGAATTTACCGCCAAATATTCTGACTGTTGTAGTAACAAATAGTATCGAAATTTTTTTTATAAAATAAAATAATAAAAATGTCAATTTTTCAACTGAAGTAGTCGAAAATTTGCGACTACTTTTTTTCAGTTGGAACTTTCGGTCGAAAAATAGTGAATTTTTGGTAGTGTCTGATCACGAGAAACTCAGTTTCTTAGTAATTTCAGTCATGCATTCATGAAGACTATCTATCACATATCCATGCATCAGACATGCATATTCAGTATGAGATTTCAATCTATCAGAAGTACCAGTCATATAAGACATATTCAATGTTCACGTCCCTTAAGTAAGTTCAGTCTATCAGAAATTCCATCTTAGTTAGTCCCATTCGAGGATGAATGTTCCCAAGGGGGAGATATTATAATACCCTAAACTTTTTTTTCGAAGTCTAATTTAGTATCCAGAAGATTTAGGGATGACTTCCTAAGTGAATGATGTTTAAATCAGATAGAATTTCCCCAATTTCGACTTTTCATCATGTAAGAAATTGAAACTTTCCAACAATCCCAATTTCGTCTAAATTCGGTGTCGGAGTAAAAAGTTATGGACGTTTTACAAATAACTGTCTAAACCGCCCAAAAACGACGGTCAGGCCAACGAACTGTCGAGCTAGCGATGGACCGTCACCCAAGCCGTCGCGACTAATGCAGTGAAGCGGTCTCCTGACCAAGTGCGACGGTCAGGACCGACGGACCATCGAACTAGTGACGGACCGTTGCCCCGCAGACGAGGCAGAAAGTTCAGGTTCTGGCCAAGTACGATGGGATGGACCGACTAACCGTCGAGCCAGCGATAGACCATCGCCCAAACCATCGGCACTTTCGATCAGCAATTTTAAGTCATTTTTAAAAGGGTGTTTGGGTCTTTTTGACCCCAAATTATACCAGACCAGAGCTCATAACTTCATTATTCATCCATAACAACAAATTAGGATTTCTTTTAAAGATCAATCACCAAGAAGAAGAAACCCTAGGTGTCTAATCCCAAGTCAAGAATTCAAGCTTTCCTTCACCAATCCTCAAGAAATCATCCACCCAGGTATGTCAAGTGTTGATTCATGGGTTCTTTTCACCCATGAAGCTCAAGAAACCCTATTTGAAATATAAACTTTGGATTTCAT
Organism: Capsicum annuum; assembly: GCF_002878395.1. Classification (NCBI taxonomy): domain Eukaryota; kingdom Viridiplantae; phylum Streptophyta; class Magnoliopsida; order Solanales; family Solanaceae; genus Capsicum; species Capsicum annuum. Next base: position 59,831,297 of record NC_061114.1, read on the forward strand.
GGTATGAATTGAATTATATCCATATTTATGTTGTAGTTTGATTTACAAGTTGAAGTCTTTAATGACTATCATGAAAATATGTTAGTATGTGGTTGAAATTCTTACATTGAAACTGTAAAATGTTGCCATGAAGTATTATTTCAATATTCACGCCTAATCCTAAAGATATGCATGCGAGGTATTTGATAAAATGCCTAAGAGAATAGGAATTATGCCTTATGACTCATTTGTGACCAAAATTTATGAATTCATGTTTCTGCTTTATGTTTGAAATGATTCCCACAGTTACAGTCCCAGTCTCAGTAATAGAACACAGATAGTTCTACAAAATTCAGGATTGTCAGATACAGTCACCTAGTTCAGTATGAAACTCAGCTAGTTCCATCAGAAACAGGACTGTCTGACACAGTCATTCAGGTAATAGTATATCAGTTATACAAAACTTATGCTATCAGTATTCAGATTCAGTGATGTCATGATCTCAGTTACAGTTCACGTATTCATGCATGTATTCTCACGTTCATGTTATTCAGTCAGTTAGTATTGTTCATGTATATAAACCCCTTGCATTTAGCCTACATTACTTGCATACTAGTACATTCAATCATACTGACACATTTGCGCTATGGTGTTTTATACCATAGGTTCAGAAGTACGAGCTCCAAAGCATCCTTAGTAGATCAAACGTTCAGCATTCAAACTAGCAATGAGTCTTCATCATTCGAGGAAGTTATTATTTGATTATTTCATTCTTTCAGTACTTAGTTCATTTGAGCAGTTGGAGTTAGTTGGGGACATGTCCCATTAACTACACATTTTTTATACAATTTACAGGCTTCCAGATTATATCATGTTCAGATAGTTATTTCAGTTTTGTTTTGGTATTGATATACCATATTTCCAGATGTTATGTTTTATCAAAGATTTGAACCCTCTGGCCTTTCAGCCTTTCATCTCTTTTCCGCATTTATACAGCATATTATGCAGTGCCCAATTACAGATATCAGACATAGGTTAGCTTGTGGTCCTTCGGGGTTATGAGCACCGTGTAGCGTTTCATGTACTAGATTTGGGGTGTTACATCTGGTTATTGGAAAATTCAGATATTAAGAGAGCATACTCATAGAACTGCTTTCAGTGTCCCATTCGATCAATTTGAATGAAATGTGATGCCTTTTGGATTGAAAAATGCTCCTTCCGAATTCCAGAAAATAATAAATGACATTTTCAATCCACATATAGATTTCATTATTAGTTATATTGATGATATTATGGTGTTTTCAAAATATTAGAATTACGCTTTAAACATCTTGATATGATTAAAAAAATTGTGATACAAAATGGTTTAGTAATATCTAAACCAAAATTGAGTTTGTTCCAGACAAGTATTAGATTTTTAGGTCACAATATTTGTCGAGGGAAGATAGTCCCTATTCAGCGTTCTATTGATTTTGCTGATAAATTTCTTGATGTTATCACTGATAAAATCCAATTGCAAAGATTCTTAGGGAGTTTGGATTATATATCTCCATTTTATAAGAATTTGTCAACAGATTTAGCTCTCTTATATGATAGATTGAAAAAGGGTTTTCAAGGTCCCTGGACTGATAGCCATACAAACCTTGTAAAATGCATTGAGCAACGTGTAAAATCTTTGCCTTTCTTAACTTTAGCTAACCCTGCTTGGTTAAAAATTATTGAAACTGATGCCTCTAATTTTGGTTATGGAGAAATACTTAAACAAGTGAATTCCCATAATAATATTAAAGAATTGATACGATTTCATTTCGGGAAATGGACTGATAGTCAAAAGAAGTATTCAACGGTTGCACATGAAATGTTAACCATTGTGAAATGCGTTCTTAAGTTTCAAGATGGTTTATATAATCAAATCTTTTGATTAAAATTGATGTTGAATCGGTGAAGTATATGTTTGACAAAGATTTTAAACATGATGCTTCAAAATTAATATTTGCAAGGTGGCAAGCTCAATTAGCCCCTTTCATTTTGAAATTCAGTATAAAAGTAGAATTGATAATTCTCAGAGGATACTTAAGTGAAAAATGAATTTTTACACTCATTTCCTCTCTGAAAAAAATGATAATCACTATTATAAAGGCAATCCCTTTGAACGCAGATATGCATATGCTTATTCTTGAAAAAAATCATACATTCAATAATTGAAGATGAATTTGCTGTCTTTAATTATGAAGAAATTAGAGACGAAATTAATTGGATTGATATTGATTTATCTTACTAATCTATTATGTGCAGCATGACTATAGATCTACCCTGGCAAATGGACAGAGAAAAAGATAGAGGCAGAGGAAGAAGAAGATCCGCCCCCTCATCATCACAGCCTCAGGAATCATATGCTTTATCATCAAATACCCCAAAAATATGAAGGGGAAATATGAGTTTGATAAATTCCAAGATTCCATAAATAAGCGAATTTTCTTCACAATCGATCTATCTAGAAGATATTCCAGAGGATCATCCATTATATGGATAATTGTAGTCATATTTAACGGCAAAGAAAGCAGATATGTTTGCTAAGATTGCAAAAGAAAACGTTGATAGCAAACCATATGAACAACTTAATAATAGAGAGCTGATAGTTCTTGTTGAAAACTCTAAAATTCAGAGACAAAATGATCCGTGAAAGATACTCTACAAATATTTGATTACTAACCTCGATTTTGCAGAAGAGTCTTACAAGACTCGAACATATTATGAAACAATTCTATTATCCACAGAAAGTGCACAGATTGAACATTTCCAGGCTTATGATGGAGAACCAGATGTGCATGGGTTCTCAAAAATTGTTATAAAAAAGATCATTACCCTTGGAGATTGGGGTACAACCTCTATGGCAGAAAGGCAGATGTTGCTGAAAGATTCCAAAAAGCATTGGGGTAATCAGCACATATATCAACAATCATTTGTTCAGAGATTATTTTTATTTTCTTCTGTATCTTAGCAGATTTCATGGTATCACCAATATTCATGCTAAACATTTCAAGCTGTAAAAAGCTCACATATTTTTGCTTCATATCAATTAAAGCATTTATATCTCTAGTTGCTGGATCTATAACAAAAGGGTAAGATATTTTCTATTTTTTATAAGTAGTAGTAAATCATTTATCATCAATATGAGTATAGGGATAAATTGCATTTATAAAAGAGGTGCCAAGTATAATTGGGGGATATAATCGATTTTTTACCAAAAAGAAGAAATATGAAATGCAAACCTTATTTTGGCAAATATATGCATTAGGAAGTTTATAATTAATATCAACAGAATGACCAGATGCAGACTTAACAATATGTGTAGTCTTTTGAAAATATTTGGTTGGAATCAAACCTTCTTGAGTGCAACTAACATCAACACCACTATCAATCATGGCAACATTAATTACAGAAAAATCATTATCAATTAATATAGTGCAATTTATATACCATTTATGAGCTGTAACAATTTGCATCATTCCCAAAAATTAATCATTTTTTACATCAAAATTTTTGACAATATGATCGTCTTCTTCTATATTGGACAATTTTCCTTCCCTTTGGAAGAAACATCATTATGAGAAATATCTTTCTCAATTTTTGTAATCCTGTGGTCACATATCATTAGGTTTTGCTTCAGAGATATAATATTTTTTTTCAGGATTTCAACCTCAATTTTTAAATCAGGGGCGCTATCAGCAGATTTTTTAGTAGCAATAGTAATGATTTTTTCATGAAGTTTTTCATTGAAAACTTCTTTTAATAACTCAAGAACACTATCAGCGGTGAGGGTTTGAACATTCAAATCTAAATATTCAAACTGTTATTGCAATTTATAAAAAGTTTTATCACAAACACAGTTATCACCATTGCGGCCAGCACAAATATTAGCATGATCACTATCAGATGAATTAGGCAATTCAATATCATTCCAGATTCAGAATCAATATTATAATCGGACGCAAAACTAGAAGTGTATAACAAACCATAAATTTGATCATGAATATCATCAACAATACCTAAAGACTTAAGCTTTTAGAGCTTGCAATAGGATCAATATGCCTAAAGTTACCACATCTGTAATACTTAATTTTAGCGAAATCTCACTTAGACCTATTTTTTGTAAATTTGGTGGACTTACACTGGGCTTTACGAATCTCACGATCTTCTTTGGATCTATGCCTAGATCTCTTCTTCTTATAGGGTTTATGATCTCTTCTTCTTATAGGGTTTATCAAACTTAGACTATCTTTGACACTTTTCCTGAGAAGTAGAAGCTGGTTAGCTTATCAAGCTTAATTTGTCTAACCAATTTTAAATCATTACACAAATCTAAACCTTGATGAGTACAAAATGATATCAGCTGACCATAGGTAAAATTTTCATAGGATATTTCACCATAGGAACCCGAGCCCCTAAGCTCCTTTCTAACCCTTTCAACAAACAGAGGAGAAACACCATCTATGAACTTCTATAATACCCCATACTTCTACCTAGCTTGAAATTGACCCTAGAATGTTAGAAACTTTCTTTGCAAGATGAATCCTTATTCTTCCCAGGTGCGATGGTCAGGACCGATGGACTATCGACACAGCGACGGACTGTTGTACCCACCGTCGTATAATTCATTCAGTTATTTTAAGATTTTTAAAAGGGGGATTTTTGGTCTTTTACCTCACTTTATAATACCTAGTTATATCAGATCAAGGCTCATAAGTTCATTATCCATCTACAACATCAAATTAGGGTTTTCTCACAAATATAATCCCTAAGAATAAGATCCAAATCCTTCTTCAAGAAACTAAGGGATTCAAGTTCTTTAAGTCCAAGGACTTCAATAAACTCACAATCAAGGTATGCCATATGTTGATTCATGGGTCCTTTTCACCCATGAAGCTCAAGAATCTCTTTTCAAAATCCAAGATTTGTGTATGTATAAATGTTCATGATTTAAATTAAATTGAAATTCATGTTCATGATGTTCTGGGGTTTTTGATTCATGTCTTAAATTACATATTCCAATGATTGACCCTAGAATGTGATGATTTGCATAATAATCATGATAAACCCTTCAAATTTGCAAAATTATTCATGCAACCATGACAATTAGATGCATTGATGATGGTATAACCAAAGTATGCTTTTCATGTGATTGATTAAATGCCTATGTGAAGGAAAATCTCCATACTAGTATGATAATATGAAATCCCAATTCATGTACACGTTTATGCATGTCAAATGTTTGATGAAATGTTTTAGTCAGTGAATTATAGATACATGTGTAGCCCTTGTGGTGCTTTAGAACTTTTACTTCATGAAATCTCCAGCTTATTGTATTATAGATTGTGATGTTGGTCATGTATTCAAGAAAGACATTCTTTGTCAGTTTCGTGCTATCGAGTCCTGGGGGTACTTGTACCCGATAATTTAGTTGTGTGCCTAGAGCTAGTGTCATGTTTTCAAGTTACTCTCAGTCAAGCCATGTTCATAGAAATTCAGTCAATCATGTGACTCAGGAAAACTCAGTAAACTCAGTAATCTCAGAAATCTCAAAAATTCAGTAAATCTCAGTAGTATTCCGTTAGTCAACAGAACTCAGTTAACTTAGTCGAGTTCAATTCAGTTATTCATGTTCAGTGTTTATTCAGATGGGATTCGGATTTAGCATCGAGTGAACCCAAGGATAGGAACACACACTGTTAGGTAAGGTTGTGATTCTTAGAAATAATCCTTGCATTCCAAAACTATGTAGCCAGCATAGGTTGAAATATCAATACTGTCAGATAAGGGTTGATGAGGTGGATAAGAACTATTAGATGAGGGCCCTATCATTCTATTTTGGGGACACTGTCAGATGAGGGTCACCCAAAGCTTGTCCTTACCAGTGGTGCGGTGTTGATACCCTTCCAATTTGGGTTACAGATTGGACCCCAAGTCAGCTATATTGTATTATTTGGGGCATATTGGTTAGATGAATACTTCCCACAATTTTAGTTATAAATCAGGACTGTCAGATACAGTCATTCAGTCTCAGTAATAGAACTCAGATAGTTCTACAGAATTCAGGACTGTCAGCTATAGTTAACTCAGAATAGAATGGAATGTAGCTAGCTCTATCAGAAACTAGACTGTCAGATACAGTCTCTCAGTATTAGTTATTTTAGTAATACAACTATCAGTATCTCATATTGTCAGTACTCAGATTCAGTAATCATGTTATCACAAACTCAGTTATAGTTATCATGTATTCTCACGTTTATGTTATTCAGTCAGTTAGTATAGTTCTTGTATGTGAACTCTTTGCATTCAACCTACCTCACATGCATACCAGTACATTCAAACGTACTGACGCATTTGCGCTATGGTGTTTTAAAACATAGGTTCAGAAGCACTAGCTTCAGAGCATCAGTAGTTTTCCAATCTCAGTTGTCAGAGTTAGCAGTGAGTCCTCATCCTTTGAGGACATGACCATTACTTTATTATCTCATTAATTAATTTATTTTAGTAGTTGGAGTTAGTTGGCGACATATCCCATCAACTCCTTATTCAAAAAATTTAGAGGCTTTCAGACTAGCATGTTCAGACAGTTATTTCAGTTGTTTTGGTATTGATATACCTTATCTTCAGATGTTATGTTTTATCAGATCTTTGAATATTATAGCCTTTCAGTATATTATGCAGTGTACAGGTACAGATATCAATCATGAATTAGTTTACGGTCCATCGGGGTTATGAGTATTATGTGGCATTCTGGGTACCAGATTTAGGGTGTTATAAACTTGGTATCAGAGCCTAAGGTTCAACTGTGTCCTAGGAAGTCTGAAATTCCGCATCTAGAAGAGTCTTGTGTATGGGTGTGTTGTGCACCACACTTATGGATAGGAGGCTATGAGATGTTTTATGAATAGTTTCCCTTCTTTCAGTATTTATGTTGTGCCAGTGAGCATAAGCTCAAATATAGACTCCTATTCTAATCCGTTCTATTTTATTTATAGAATATGTATCCCAAAAGGGCTATCAAAAGAAGAACCAGAAATCGGTCAGTACCTTTGCCCGTTCAGGCAGATTCCCTGGACGAGCATGCCTTTTATGGTGAATTCAAAATTGAATCCCTCACTTTATATTAATCAATAGTAGCTTAGAGCATCAGCAGGCTGTTGTCCTAGCCCCTTCTTCAGCCAGTGCTCTAGTGCCGAAATTCATAGATGGCAATAAGGATAGGGTGCCAGGCCCTAAACCTTAAGGCAGTGTTAGCAGTGCCCGAACATATCCCCTTTGTTAGACTTGTTGTAAGAACCATCAGGGTATTTATAGAGCTGGATAAGACATCTGTTTCAGATATGGCAAGCCAGGCCACAGAGTCAGAGATTGTCCCCAGTCAGGTTTTCAAGTTCAACGTAATTGTTTCTCAGCTCTAAATCCAATCGCTCGAATCAGCAGGGTGCCACCTCTAGTGCTACCAGTAGGCAATGCCCAAATAGACTCTATACTCTCTAGTCTCAATAGGATCAGGAAAATTCTCCTCATATGGTTACTGGTACATTATAAATCTTTCATGTATATATTTATATCTTGCTAGATCTAGGAGCTTCTTTGTCTTTTGTTACTCTCTATATAGCAGTTGCTTTCGGAGTCAGTCCCAAAATTCTAGCAAAGCCCTTCTCAGTCTCCACCCCAGTGGGTAAAACTATCATAGACCGACGGATATACAGGAACTGCCCGGTTATGGTATCTCAGAAAGTCACTTCAGCAGACTTAGTCGAATAGAGATAACTAATTTTGATGTCATTATAGGCATGGATTGGCTTCATTCCTGCTATGCCACAGTCGACTGTAGAAACAAAGTTGTCCAGTTTCAGTTCCCAAATGAACCCGTCCTAGAGTGGAAAGGTAGTGCTTTAGTTTCCAGAAGTCAACTTATTTCCTACCTTCGGGAAGGGAAAATAATATCTAAGAGATATGTCTATCATCTTGTTTAAGTAAGGACTCTAGTTTCGAAACTTCCAGTCTTGGATCAGTCCTAGTAGTGAATGAATATTCCATTGTCTTTCCCGAAGATCATCCCAGAATTTCTCCCAAAGAGGAAATAGAATTTAGCATAGACCTTATTCCAGATTCTCAGCCCATATCTATTTCGCCATACAGAATGGCACCAGTAGAACTCACAGAATTTAAAGATCAGTTGAAGGATCTCCTAGATAAGGGTTTCATCAGACCCAGTATGTCCCCGTGGGATACACTATTTCTATTCATGCAAAAGAGAGACGGATCTCTCAGAATATGTATAAAATACCATCAGCTCAATAAAGTCACAGTTACAAACAAGTATCCACTTCCCAGAATCAATGACTTGTTTGTCCAACTTTAGGGTGCCAACTATTTCTCTAAGATAGACCTTAGATCAGGCTATCATCAACCTAGAGTAAGAGAATGTAACATTCTGAGAGCAGCCTTTAGTACTCGGTATGGTTACTTTGAATTCTTAGTTATGTCCTTTGGTCTTACTAATTCCCCAGCAGATTGTATGGATTTGATGAACTGCGTGTTCAAGCAATACTTGGACATATTCATTATAGTCTTCATAGATGATATTCTCGTCTATTCCCGCAGTGAACATAATCATGTAGACTATCTCAGAATAGTATTATAGATCCTCAAAACCCATCAAGTATCATGATATCTATTCATTTCCTACATGTCAGCTCCATGAGCATCGCACATATTTATTCACATTAGTGAAAATCATGTACGATTTTAGTCTTAGTATAAGGGGTTCCAGTTTACTCCGCGATATGAATCATGTTCCATGAATATAACTTACATTTATGTACCTTCCATAGAATCTCCAGTTCCTACTATAAGGAGTTCCAGTTTACTCAATCATACGAATCATGTCCTCAAGCCTCAGTTACAACATCAGTTTAATAAACGATATTCAGTAAATGACTCAGATAGTCCCATAGGACCATGGCTTTCAGTTATCAATTACTTAACCCTCAGAATTTAGTACTTCAGTACCATTCTAAACCTCAATTATCAAAAACCTGCATTCAGTCCTAGTATGGGTCTCAATTACAGATTTAGTTACAGTTTCTGCTATAGTCTAAGATATGTTCCCAGTCTCAGGCTCAATTTAGAAATCTGATTAGTACCACAGTCTAATTTTGGGTTTGCTTGACCATAGTGTGTAGTTATTAGTTACGCATGTTATCAGTGTTTCAGTACCTCAGCTTACAAAATATTTTCGAATCATGTTATAGGCCTGGTCTTGTCTTCTCAGAAAATATAAGTATTTTATGAATTTATGCTCTTCTATCTCATGTTACTCAGTTAGTCCCTTTCTCATGTTCATAAAAACTCCATATTCTCAGTCCAGTTATTCAGACTAAGTAAAGTTTAGTCTTACATGCCCAATACTCAGCCATAAGTCAGTTAGCAAATCAGATGAGTCAGTCATTAGGAATTAGTTTGAATAACCAGTACTTCAGTCCAATAGTCAAAAGGATAAGTTCACATATTTTCCCATTCTATCCACCTAGTCGCACTATTCGAAGTCTCATAGATGTAACCATCCTAAGATGGACCAATCAAGCAGTTGCGTGTTCAGCTCTGTTCATGTTTCATGACACAGTCTCAGATCCTAAATATTTAATCGCAATTCCATTCGTGGTTACCCTGTGCATCATTCCAGTCTCTCCTCAGTATTTTAGCTAAGTCAGCATTCTATGAGGGACGTAGTGTCCCAAGGGGGAGATACACTATAATCCCCTAAACTTTTATTACCTAAATATGTCATTCCTTCTTTATGTAAGGAACCTAGCTTAGAGTAGTAGGTACTTATAGGTAGACCCATAAGCTCTAATCTCAGTTGTAAGCCATGTACGCAATGACTCAGTTTAGTTTACGATACTCAGTCCATGTCACATGTTACAAACTCAGTCATGTTCTCATGTTCCTATTCATACGTGTTCAGTAAAGGATTTTGAGTTTGAGATTAATGACTTTATCTATCTAAGGATATCTCCCATAAAGGGAGTGAAGAGATTCGACAAGAAAGGAAAGCTCAGTCCCTGATATGTCGATCCCTTTAAAATTCTCAGTCGTTTTAGCAAGGTAGCTTAAGAGCTCAAATTGCCTTTAAATCTAGCCTCAATTCATCCAGTCTTCCGTGTCTCTTTGCTCAAGAAGTGCATATGTGACCCAGTAGTTGTAGTCCCTATTCAGAGCATAGATGTTCAGAACATCCTCTCTTATGAAGTAATTCCAGTCGAAATTCTTGACTACCAGACTAGTAGACTGAGGAACAAAGAAGTCCCTCTAGTCAAAGTTCTTTGGCGGAATCAGTCCATTGAGGGAGCTACTTAGGAAGCAAAAGCAGACATGCTTACCAAGTTTCCTCACCTTTTCTTTACTAACTCAGATCAAACTCAAGGTAACAGTTCTTCTCAAGCTTAATCAGTTTTATGTTCAGAATTCCATTATAAACTTGGTGTTAAATACCATTGCATATTTAGTCAAGCATTCACGCACCAATTTAGTCATATAATCATACATCATATATGCATTCTCATTGTGAGAAACTTAGTTCCTCAGAACACTCAGTCATCCATTTATGAATCAGTTATACATGCATCAGATATACATATTCGGTATGACATATTCAGTTATCAGTCTTGTCAGTCATGAGATCATATTCTAGTTGTTCATGTTCAGTACGTATGTCAATTTATCTTTTCCCCTCTTACTTAGTGTCATTCGAGGATGACTTTTCTTAAGGGGGAGATATTGTAATACCCCATACTTTTACCTATCTTGAAATTGTCCCAAGAATGTTAGAAACTTGCTTTACAAGATGAATCCATTTTTATACGTGTGATATTTTTAAGATTTTCACTTTTTGTTGAGTGGGAAATTAAATAAGCTTTCCATCGATACCATTTTATCAAAATCTGATATCGGGGTAGAAAGTTCTGGTTAAAATATAGAAACCAGTTAAAATTACCCAGGTGTGACGGTAAAGGCCGATGGACCGTCGAGCTAGCGATGGACCATCACCCAAACTATCATAGTGGAGGAAGTGAGACCACATTCTACCTAAGGGCGACGACTTAGGCTGATGGACTGTAGAGCTAGTGACGGACCGTCACCCAAGCTATCATAGAAGAGGCAGTGAACCCCTATTCTGCCCAGGTGCTATGGCCAGGACCGATGGATCGTTGACACAGCGATGGACCATCACACCCACTGTTGCATATTTCATTTAGTTATTTTAAGTCATTTTAAAAAGGGGATTTTTGGTTCTAGTTATATCAGATCAAGGCTCATAAGTTCATTGTCTATCTACAACATCAAAGTAGGGTTTTCTTTCAAAGATAATCCCCCAGAATAAGATCCAAATCCTTTTTCAAGAAACTAAGGGATTCAAGTTCTTCAAGTCCAAGGACTTCAAGAAACTCACAATCAAGGTATGTCATATGTTGATTCATGGTTCCCTTTTACCCATGAAGCTCAAGAATCTCTTTTCAAAATCCAAGATTTGTGTATGTATGAATGTTCATGATTTAAATTGAATTGAAATTTATGTTCATGATGTTGTAGGGTTTTGATTCATGTATTAAATTATATATTCCAGTGATCTACCCTAGAATGTGATGATTTGCATAATAATCATGATAAACCCTTCAAATTTGCAAAATTATTCATACAGTCATGACAATTAGATGCATTCATGATGGTATAACCAAATTATGCTCCTAATTTGTTTGATTGAATGCCTATGTGAAGGAAAAATGTCATACTAGTAAAATAACATGAAATCACCCTTCATGTACAAGTTTATGCATGTCAAATGTTTGATGAAATGTCTTAGTCGGTGAATTATGGATACATGTGTAGCCCTTGTGGTGCTTTAGAACTTTTACTTCATGAAATCTCCAACTCATTGTATTATGGATTGTGATGTTGGTCATGTATTCAAGAAAGACATGCTTTGTCAGTTTCATACTATCAAGTCCTGGGGGTACTTGTACCAAAAAATTTAGCTGTGTGCCTAGAGCCAGTGTTATGTTTTCAGGATACTCTCAGTCAAGCCATGTTCATAGAAATTCAGTTAATTATGTGACTCAGGAAAACTCAGAAATCTTAGAAATTCAGTAAATCTTAGTAGTATTTCGTCAGTCAATGAAACTCAATTAACTTAGTCCAGTTAAGTTTAGTTATTCATGTTTAGTGTTTATTCAGATGGGAGTAGCATTTAGCACCGAGTGAACCCAAGGATGGAAATACACACTGTCAGGTAAGGGTGTGATTCTTAGAAACAATCCTTGCATTCCAAAACTATATAGCTAGCATAGGTTGAGACATTAACACTGTAAGATAAGGGTTGATGTGGTGGATAAGCACTGTCAGATAAGGGCCCCACCATTTTATTTTAGGGACACTGTCAGATGAAAGCCACCCATAGCTTATCCTTACCAGTGGCGCGGTATTGACACCCTTCCAATTGGGGTTACAGATTGGACCCCAACTCAGCTATATTATGTTATTTGGGGCATATTGGTTAGATAACTACTTCCCACAGTTTTAGTTACAAATCAAGATTGTCAGATACAATCATTCAGTCTCAGTAATAAAACTCAGATAGTTCTACAAAATTCAGGACTGTCAGATACAGTCAACTCAAAATAGAATGGAATGCAGCTAGTTCCATCAGAAACTAGACTATCAGATACTATCGCTCAATATTAGCTACTTTAGTGATACAACTATCAGTATCTCATGTAATCAGTACTCAAATTCAGTAATCATATTATCACAAACTCAGTTATAGTCAATTAGTATAGTTCATGCATATGAACCCTTTGCATTCAGCATACCTCACAAGCATACCAGTACATTCAAATGTACTGACACATTTGTGCTATGGTGTTTTATACCATAGGTTCAGAAGCATGAGCTTCAGAGCATCAGTAGTATTCTAGTCTCAGCAGTTAGAGTTAGCAGTGAGTCCTCATTCTTCGAGGACATGACCGACCATTACTTTATTATCTCATTAATTAATTTATTTCAATAGTTGGAGTTAGTTGGGGACATATCCCATCAACTCTTTATTCAGACAGTTTAGAGGCTTTTGGACTAGCATGTTTAGACAGTTATTTCAGTTGTTTTGGTATTGATATACCTTATGTTTAGATGTAATGCTTTATCAGATCTTTAAACCTTATGGCCTTTCAGCCTTCATTTCCTCATTTATATAGTATATAATGCAGTGTACAGGTACAGATATCAGTCATGGGTTAGCTTACGATCCTTCGGGGTCATGAGCACCGTGTGGCATTTCGGGTACCAGATTTGAGGCGTTACAACTTTGCCTTCCAATGTATATACTTACTTTCGTGTAAATCCAAGACCCTGCTTAGAAAGGTATCTTTATACCATCTAAATTCTCCTAAGGTCCTACATCTAAGTCCATTTATGAGTGTTCGAGTATTCTCATATTGATTGGTAAATCTACCACCAAAATGCTCAATAATAGTAAGCATACGAGTATAAACAATATCTTCTCTAATCACAGGTAATGCTCTTCATAGGTTATCAACACCTTCAGTGGAATTCCTAGCTTCGAATATAGCATTTCTTTTTTCATTATCCAAGAAATTATCTCACCAGCCACAAAGTTGGCCAGTAAAACCAGTAACAATCATTTTACAAATAGTTGTATTTATACGTCTTTGATGATTTTTGGCAGATACACTAGCTTTTGCTATAGTAGAATACATTAACATTCGATGAACAAGGACAGATAGTTATATTTCAGATAATCCATCCAAGTTCTATTCATAAATTACATCTCTACTATATGACATATTAGTTTGATTCTAATCTTTTTCCTCTATTAGAACATCTTGAAGAGAAGGACGCAGATAAATGTTAGAAGTCATGCGGGGTATATCAGCATATTTTTTCCTCGGTTGCTTCCTAACCATACCTTTAAGCTTATTAAGTTCAGAGTAGATTTAATTTTCCATATCTGGAGTAGATTCTATGCTATCAGCAAAGGCATTAGACAAATCAATGGGTTGTATATTTAAACCAGAAAACTTTTCATCAAATAATTTTTCCAATTCTTCTATAGGAGACAATTTTTCAAATCCCTCAATATCTAGAGGTCTCTGAATACAAGGCCTAGTTGTCAAGTCTTCCTTCTTACTTTCCGAAGTGGAATCAATATCAGATGACTTTGGACTAACACTAAGTTTTTTTACCATCTTAATCAATTCATCAAGTTTTTCATTAAGAGAAGAAATATTTCTCCCAAAACTTTCACACTAAGACTCAAATAATTGTTCTGAGCAATCAGATTATTTATTTCAGCAATAGTTACTTTACCAATTGCATTATCAATGAATTTTTAGAATGCAGAAAAAGTAATACCGGTATCATTAGGCAATACAAAAGATGATTGGGGAGGGTAAATAGTTTGAAGAATATTACCACTCGTATCTTGATTAAATCTTTCCAACACCTTAACATATAATGGCAAATATATTGTTATAAACCACGACATAAAGTACACAATCTCATTATGCAATGCACACATCTCATAAAATTCTTGAGAAATATTATTTAGTTTATCTGGACTATAATTCTCAAAGAACCAAATTTTAAATCAATTCCATTTTTATTAAAAAATTCATTTTTAATATAACTCCTTGCCTGGGAACCAGGACTAAAATCAATTTGGTATGGAATCTTATTAAATATTGTTAGCATCAAACTCCATTTCTGAAGGAGTAGGGTTATCCCTATAAGAGATATTATGACTATCTTGAACAATATTTGTTTTAGGATTGATTTTAATTTTTTCTACAAAGCGTGTAGATGCAGGTATAGATGTAGAATCAATAGTAAGTAAAGATGTTGCACGATTCCTAGTTGGACCATAAACTGGTTCAATAGAAGATATATGATGCATAACAAGCAATAAGTTTGGCATAGAAAAGGAATCTATGCACAATACTTATGGGTCCCACATCCGCGTCCCATACATCATGAAAGTTTTTTCAGGTAGACTTCTTTTCAAGCATCTTGTCTTCTTTCTTCTTCAGTTTATGGAGAAATTCCTCTATTCTGGCTATGGCTTCCTTATTCAGGGTATCTCCTGAATTAATTGGATGATAGTCATGAACATCTTCCGCAATATCATCACCGGTGATGCTCTTCTTAGAAGTATCTGAATGTTGTTCGACAGTTTTTATCCAATTTTTTGAACTTCTTCTAGATATTGTTCTATCATCTCTATTGTATCTCCATCATAAACAGTGATCCTTCTGGAGATATTTTAAAGATTTATCCTCAACAATATTTTTTTGAGGAGTATTAACATAATCCTGAATTTTATTGTCTATAGTATCCAGGAGTTCTTGACCATTTAATTTTAGCTGTGGGATCTTTGCGCATCAGCTTATCCCAGAAGTTATTATAAAATACCCTATAGATACAAGGTATTTGTTATTTAGTAAATCCAAATTCAATATTCAATTTGTGAATCCATGGATTGGAGAATTCAATATAGAAGTACATCTGGTCAATCTTGTCTAAATTGCATACATGATCTAAGTGGTATAACTCAGTCAAAAATGGGAACACCTTTGTCCATCTTTTGTATAGTTTTAGAAATATATCTGGTAATGTAACGCCTCGCATTTCAGGCTATAATATAGACCATGATTCCGATGCGTTGATAATCTCGAAGCCTTAAATCCTATGCCAATATGGCATGTTAATTATTTGCATAGTATGTGAATCCATTCAAGCTTGAATTTAGACCATAGAGGTCCTTTGACTCAAGGATGAGTTGAAAACTACTTTGATCGATTAAGTTTAAGTGGACATTATAATTTGTGTCAACTTCTATCGATCATGACTCTTTGTATATGTCTAATTAGAGAGCCTACTATGTGTAAAATGATAGGTTTTCGAGTTATCTTTCCAACAATACCAATTTTGCTAAAATCTGGCACCCGAGCAAGAAGTTATGGCCTTTCAAAGTAGAATGCGTCGCCTAACTAATTGCACATGGCCACTAGAAAGCATATGTGATAGCATAGGCGACGCCTATGTAAATATAGGCGATAGCATAGGTGGTGCCTATGTAAATATAGGCGATATCATATGTGGTGCCTATGTAATGGTTTCAAGTGACTTAAACACTCCATTTTGGGGAAAAAATGGTCCTTTTCCCACCCTTATTCAGCCATAAACACGAAATTCAGTCCCCAATTCTCCAAAATACATCCACATTCATCTAAAAACTCTTAAGAACACTCCCAAGGGTTTCAAACTAAAAACTCAAATAAATCAAGATTCAACCATGAGTTTTCTAAATTGATTAGAGATTCGAAATCCCCAATCCACAGGCTTCAAGAAACACCCATTATTTTCTGAAATAGAGGTACGCGGGGTTTTCCTAAATTCTCATAGGCATAGGAAAATCATGTTTTAGAATGGGTTTTTTGAATCTATGTATATATTCATGTATTAAATATTTTAACATCATTGTTTTGGTCTTTTGACCTTCCCCAAAGTGATTTGAGAATATGAATGTATGAAACCATGTACTTAAGAATGAATTCTTATTGAGAGCACGATGTTCGGTGAATTCCCTCTTACTATGAATTTTTCAGATTTCTCATAGCATATGAATTGTTTTGCAATGCATCCTTGAAAAGCACTATATGAAATGATTGAACTCTTGTTATGACTTAAAGGTAGTTTTAAATCACTAAAGAGGGAATCTAGCATGAATGTTTAATGTTCATAATGCATGTAATGAAAGAGTGCATGGATTTGTTAAAGGCACTAGACCACCATATGTTGATGAAGTTTTTGCATGATTTTAACTGGAGTTTCGAAACATGAAATCTTCTATATCAATTACATGTTTTTCGTGGTCTAAATTACGCGTTAAATGAAAGATTTAACTTAATGTATGATGGCTTAGAAATCATGACTTGCAAGTCTCTCTCCCTACCCTCTCTCTCTAACGGCTCTCTCTCTCTCTCTCCCTACCCTCTCTCTCTCTATCACGCCTCGCCCTGGTCCACGGCCTTCGGCGCCGTCGCCGACCGTTGGCGCCGACTCGGCCCGACCGCTGGCCCCGACCACCGGTCCCTAGCGTCGACCATCGTCACTGTCCGAACGGCTTCCTCTCTCTCCCTACCCTCTCTCTCTTTCTCGCTCCAGTCCCCGACCCCATCACCGTCGCCGACCTTCGGCGCCGACCCGACCCGACCTTCGATCACCGGCGCTGACCCCGTCGCCGAACGCCGGTTCTAAGCCGTCCCCCCCCTCGCTGTTCACCCCCTACCCTTGTCTGTCCATACCCTCCCACCCCCACCCCACGCCCCTCCAACGCCGGTACAATAGCCCAACAGTCGAAGCTCGGTCTCCAGCCGCAGCTCCGTCTGCACCCGCCGATCGGTCGCCAGTAGCCGCAGCTCCATCTCAGCAGCAGAACTCCCCGACAGCAGGTCGACGCTGGGCTTGGTTGCCGGCTTGGTCTACAAGCTAAATCCGGTGACTTCTAACCTTTGTTATTTCATTCTTCATTCTGCATTCTCTCATTCTTCATATTATGCTAGTAGTAGCCATGTACCTTGACTTGCGTGGGATTTGTGGATATTGTCTGTTGTCTATTGTCTGTTGTGGATCTGTGTGAGCCTTGTATTACTTGCTGTTGCTTTGCTATTACCATCGTTTATATCTTTATATCTTTATATTATCTTTATATTCTCTTATACTTTCATGTAGTTGTGGCTGTGGGCGGTAATGGGTGGATAGGGTCATGTCCAAGGGGGTTGAGGCGTGGGGCCGTGGTGGGGGCGGGGGATAAGGAAAGGGCGAGAGTGGGAGAGAGGCCAAGGTTTGGCCGCGGGGGGGGAGGGGTAGTGGAGGGCGTGCGGGTAGTGACGGTAGACTGAGGGTTGGGTCTTGAAATATAGGGACCCTTCAGGGTAAGTCCATAGAGCTTGTGAAGACCCTTAGGAAGAGGAGGATCAACATTGCGTGTGTTCAAGAGACCAAGTGGGTAGGGTCTAAGGCTAGGGATGTGGATGGTTACAAGCTGTGGTACTCTGGGAGCAAGAGGCGTAGGAATGGAGTTGGCATCTTAGTAGATGAAGAGCTTAGAGGTCAGGTAGTAGAGGTGAATAGGATCAACGATAGGTTGATGATTATTAAGTTAGTCATTTGAGGGTTTACCCTGAACGTGTGTAGTGCCTATGCGCCGCAAGTGGGATCGGAGGGGGAGGAGAAGATGCGGTTTTGGGAGGCTTTGAAGGAGGTGGTGAGAGGCATGCCTAGCTCGGAGAAGATTATTGTAGCAGGAGATTTCAACGGGCACATCGGAGCGCTACCAGGAGGCTTTGGTGATGTGCATGGTGGTTTTGGTTTTGGGGAGAGAAATGAAGAGGGGGCTACCCTATTGGAGTTTGCGAGGTCCTTTGGGCTGGTGGTGGTGAACTCGGGCTTCCCGAAGAAGGACGAGCACCTGATCACCTTTCGAAGCACGATAGCCAGGACCCAGATTGACTTTTTGTTGCTTATGAAAGGGGATAGGGCGTTGTGTAAGGACTGTAAGGTCATCCCGAGTGAGAATCTTTCGACCTAGCATAGGCTCTTGGTTATGGATTTGGGTATAAAGAAGAATAGAAAGAGGAGGAGTAGGGAGTGTAGACCTAGAATTAAGTTGGACGGCCTGACGCTAGTGAATGCGTGGGAGATAGGGGAGAAGTTGGCGGGAATGGGGGTGTGGGAGTGTAGGGGAGACGTGGATAGTATATGGGATAGGGCGGCTAGGTGCATCAGGGAGAATGCAAGTGAGGCGTTGGGTGTTTCTAGGGGCCGGGCCGGGCACCATCGGGGGGATTGGTGGTGGAATGAAGAGGTGGAGAAGAAAGTGGGGACCAAGAAAGGGGCATATGCCAAGTTGGTGGAGAGTAAGGACGAAGAGGAGAAGCGGGTAAATAGGAAAGAGTATAAGCTAGCGAGGAAGGAGGCTAAGTCAGCAGTCACGGCAGCTAAGACGGCCGCCTTTGAGAGCTTGTATGCAGGGTTATAGAGGAAAAGAGGGGAGAAAAAGTTGTTTAGACTGGCTAAGGCTAGGGAGAGGAAGGGTCGTGACCTCGATCAGGTGAGATGCATTAAGGGAGAGGATGGTAGAGTGTTGGTGGAGGACGGCCACATTAAGAATAGATAACAGTCGTACTTTCATAGGCTCTTTAATGACGAAGGGACTCAGAGGAGTGTCGGGATTTTAGCTATTGTAGACGTTTTAAGGTAGAAGAGGTTAGACAGGCTGTTCGCAGAATGCGAAGGGGTAGGGCGACGGGGCCGGATGAGATACCGGTAGAGTTTTGGAAGTTTGTTGGAGAGGCTGGTGTACGGTGGTTGACTAGATTGTTTAATGAAATCTTTAAGACGACAAAGATGCCCGAGGCTTGGAGGTGGAGTACCATGATCCCTCTCTATAAGAATAAGGGGGGCATCCAGAGTTGCAATAACTATAGGGGGATTAAGTTATTGAGTCACTCTATGAAGATCTAGGAGAGAGTGGTCGAGGTGAGGCTGAGACGGATAGTGTCTATTTCACAAAACCAGTTTGGATTTATGCCTGGCCGCTCGACGACGGAGACAATTCACCTGGTACGGAGGTTGGTGGAACAGTATAGGGAAAGGAAGAAGGATCTGCACATGGTGTTTATCGACCTGGAGAAGGCCTACGACAAAGTCCCCAGGGAGGTGCTTTGGAGATGCTTGGAGGTGAGTGGAGTACCGCTGGCATATATCAGAGCAATTAAGGATATTTATGATGGAGCGAAAACTAAGGTGAGGACGGCAGGAGGAGACTCAGAGCATTTCACTGTCCTGACAGGGTTGCATCAGGGATCTACTCTTAGTCCCTTTTTGTTTGCGTTGGTAATGGATGTGTTGACGCGGCGTATTCAAGGGGAGGTGCCGTGGTGTATGCTTTTTGCAGACGATTTAGTTCTGATAGATGAGACTCGAGGGGGTGTGAGTGACAAATTAGAGGTGTGGAGGCAAACCCTTGAGTCTAAAGGGTTCAGGATGAGCAGAAGCAAGACAGAGTATGTGGAATGCAAGTTTAATGATGTGAGGCGGGAGAATGAGGTAGTAGTGAAGCTGGAATCACAGGAGATATGTAAGAGGGAGAGCTTCAAGTATCTCAGGTCCGTGATCCAGAGTAACGGTGAGATTGACGAGAATGTCTCGCACCGTATTGGGGCGGGATGGATGAAGTGGAAGCTCGCGTCGGGGGTGCTGTGTGATAAGAAGGTGCCGCCCAAGCTTAAAGGCAAATTCTACAGGGCGGTAGTCCGTCTGGCCATGTTGTATGGAGCGGAGTGCTGGCCAGTTAAGAACTCCCACATCCAAAAAATGGGGGTGGCAGAAATGCGGATATTGCGCTGGATATGTGGGCTGACTGGAGGGGATAGAGTTCGGAATGAGACTATCCGGGAGAAGGTTGGTGTGACTCCAGTGGAGTGTAAGATGCGGGAAGCCCGATTGAGATGGTTCAGACACATGAAGAGGAGAGGCATGGATGCCCCGATTCGTAGGTATGAGAGGCTAGCGTTGGATGGTTTTAGGCGGGGTAGGGGTAGGCCGAAGAAGTACTGGGGTGAGGTAATTAGGCGGGACATAGAGCAGTTACAGCTCACCGAGGACATGACCCTAGATAGGAAGGTCTGGTGGACGCGAATTAGGGCAGAGGACTAGGGCCAGTTTGAGTCGCTAGTGTAGGGAATTACTTGGTGGGGGTTTTATTCCTGTTATGAGTCCGTGTTCCAGGTTTTATTATGAATCTGTATGCTTTCCTCTGTTTTATATTACTTATGGGTGCCGTATTTATGTTATGTAATCTTGTGCTGTGCTTTACTATGTGTTTGTGTGGTATCTCGTGCCCTGAGCCGAGGGTCTATCGGAAACAGCCTTTCTACTTCTTCAGAGGTAGAGGTATGGACTGCGTACATCTTACCCCCCCAGACCCCACTAGGTAGGAATACACTGGGTTTGTTGTTGTTGTATGATTTTAGACATTCAGAATGTTGCATGTATAGAAAAGGTTAAAAATGGGCATACAGAGATGTTAGGTGGTTGCCTGAAGAGGGCTTGAGTTCAAGCAACTCATTGCCTAAAATCGTGGTTTGTCAACCCAGGTATATTATTATACGCTGACTTAAGTGTCGTGTGGCGTATCAGATTTAGAAACTCCAACCCTTGCGGCATACTCGGGTTGGAGGCTTCCCCGCCGAGTCAATGGTGGATTCCATATCGCTCGTAGAATATCAGACTTGTTGGAGATACCACCTAACTCAGAAGTAATACACAAATTAGAGTTTGAGATTTACAGACAGGTTACATGTTTTTAGAAGGTGCCTATGTATTTTTCAGAAACTATTTTATGCATAATGTTTGGTGAAAATTTGCTCTCACGTATTATATACATATATATATGTTCAATTACTCTATTTTGGATTGCTTCGCGTGCCAGTACAATTGTGCTGACCCCTCTCTTTCTAGGTTTTGAGACACAGTTTAAGGGTCCAGATAAACAGTAGATATTTTATATTACAGAGCAGATTTTGCTGGGGTGAGCCTTTTATATTCCAGAAGGGCTGTTTACTTTTAGATATTTATCTTTAGTCATGTTTTGGTCAACTGGGGGCCTTGTCCCAGTTTTCAGACAGTTTTGTTTGGTTTATAGTTGAGATTTCACAGACTGAGTCAGACATTATTATTATCCAGATATATTTTGGATTTCAATTTTTCAGTATTATGATCACATTCAGACTGACCATGTTTCCGTATTAGATTTCTATTTTTGCATTATCTTTTATTATATGAATATTATGCATGATTACCAGATAGGCAGAGGGCGTCCCAGGCCTTCACGGTTCGGGAATGCTCGTCACAGCCAGGGCCCCAGTTTGGGTCGTGACAAGTAATATCTGAATAGTTGGGCCATTATATGCCGACCAATTAATAAACCAATTAGGGATTGGTTCATTGAATATCTTTGCACAGATCTTTATGAACCTGTATGTTTATGTTTATTATTATTGTAATATAATGTGTTGGTGAAGGCCTGAATATAGTCCCAATATGTAAAATTGATTTTGGAACCTTTCAGCAACATCTGCCTTTCTGCAATAGAGGTTGTACCCTAATCTCCAAGGGTAATGATCTTTTTAAAACAAATTTTGAGAACCCGTGCACATCTGGTTCTCCATCATAAGCCTGGAAATGTTCAATCTCTGCACTTTCTGTGGATAATAGAATTGTTTCATAATATGTTCGAGTCTTATAAGACTCTCCTATAAAATAGAGGTTAGTAACCAAATATTTGTGGAATATCTTCCACGGATCATTTTGTGTCTGAATTTCAGAGTTTTCAACAAGAACTATCAGATCTTTATTATCAAGTTCATATGGTCTGCTATCAGCATTTTCTTTAGAAATGTTAGCAAACGTATCTACTTGCTTTGTAGTTAAATATGAATGCAATTGTCCATATAATGGATGATCATCCGGAATATCTTATAGATAGATCGATTGTGAAGAAGATTCGCCTATCTATGGAATGTTGGAATTTATCAAACTCATATTTCCCCTTCGTATCACTGGGTTATTTGATGATGTTATTTGATGATGAAGTACATGATGTCTGAGGCTGTGATAATGAGAGGTGGATCTTCCCCCAGAAAAGGAGTATCTTCCTCTACCTAAACCTTTTTCTCTAGCCATTTGCCAAGGTGGATCTGTAGTCATGCTGCACATAATATATTAGTCAAATAAATCAATATCAATCCAATTAATTTCGTCTCTAATTTCTTTATAATTAAAGATAGTGAATTCATCTTCAATTATTGAATGTATGATCTTTTCAAGAATAAACATATGCATATCTGCGTTCAAAAAGATTGCCTTTGTAATAGTGGTTATCATTTTGTAGAGAGGAAATGAGTATAAAAATTCAATTTTCACTTGCGTATACTTTAGATAAGAAATCAGGCAGAGAATTATCAATTCTCTTTTTATACGGAATTTCAAAATCAAAAGGGGCTAATTGAGCTTGCCACCTTGCAAATATTAATTTTGAAGCATCATGTTTAAAATCTTTGTCAAACATATACTTCACCAATTGAGCATCAGTTTAAATAAAAAAAATTTGATTATATCAATCGTCCTGAAACTAAGAATGCATTTAACAATGGTTAACATTTCATGTGCAACCATTGCATACTTCTTTTGACTATCAGTCCATTTCTCGGAATGAAATCGTATCAATTCGTCAATATTATTATGGGGATTCACTTGTTTAAGCATTCCTCCATAACCAACATTAGAGGCATCAGTTACAATATTTTTTAGCATAGCAGGGTTTGTTAAAGTTAAGCAAGGCAAAGATTTTACACGTTGCTTAATGCGTTTTACAAGGTTTGTATGGCTATCAGTCCAGGGACCTTGAAAGCCCTTTTTTAATCTATCATATAAGGGAGCTAAATTTATTGACAAATTCTTATAAAATGGGGATATATAATTCTAACTCCCTAAGAATCTTTGCAATCGGGTTTAATCAATGATAACATTAAGAAACTTATCAGCAAAATCAATAGAACACTGAATAGGGACTATCTTCCCTTGACAAATATTATGACCTAAAAATCTAATACTTGTCTGGAACAAACTCAATTTTGGTTTAGATATTACCAAACCATTTTGTATCACAATCTTCTTAAATATATCAAGATGTTTAACATGTAATTCTAAAGTTTTTGAAAACACCAGAATATCGTCAATATAAATAATAATGAAATCCATATGTGGATTGAAAATGTCATTCATTATTTTCTGGAATTCAGAATGAGCATTTTTAAATCTAAAAGGCATCACATTCCATTCAAATTAACCGAATAGGACATTGAAAGTAGTTCTATAAGTGTGCTCTCTAAATATCTGAATTTTCCAATAACCAGATTTTAAATCAAATTTAGAAAATATATTGGCATCAAATAATCTGGACAATAAATCTATTTTATTTGGAATAGGGTATCTAATACATTTCAAACATTTATTAAGAGGTTTATAATTAATTACTAACCTTGGCATACCACGTTCTTTTTCAGCCACATTATTTACATAAAACACAGTACAAGACCATGGTGATTTAAAATGTTTTATTAGACCCTTTTGTAAGAGATTATCAATCTCTTTCTTGTAGAATTCAACAAACTCTGCATTCATTTGGCAGGGTCTTGATTTCATTGGGATCTTGTCCTCGTAGAAATCATCTTCATATGGAAGAGTTACAATATGTTATTTATGATTCCAAAAAGAATTGGGGTGATCGGCACATATATCAACAATCATTTGTTCGGAGATCATTTTTATTTTCTCTGTATCTTAGCAGATTTCATAGTATCACCTTTATTCATGCTAAAAATTTCAAGCTGTAAAAAGTTCACATGTCTTTGCTACATATCAATTAAAGCATTTATATCCCTAGTTACTAAATCTGTAACAAAAGGGAAAGATATTTCCTTATTTTTATAAGTAGCAGTAAATCCTTTAATTGAGTATAAGGATAAATAGCATTTATAAAAGGGATGCCCAGTATAATTAAGGGATATAATTGATTTTTTTCCAAAAAGAAGAAATACGGAATGCAAACCTTATTTCGGCAAATATATGCATTAGGAAGTTTATAATTAATATCAAGAGAATGACCAGATGCAGACTTAACAATATGTGTAGTCTTTTGAAAATATCTGGTTGGAATAAAACCTTCTTGAATGCAACTAACATCAGCTCCACTATCAATCATGGCAATATTAGTTACAGAGAAATCATTATCAATTAATATAGTGCAATTTCTATACCATTTATGAGCTGTAACAATTTGCATCATTCCCAAAAAATAATCATTTTTTACATCTAAATTTTATAAAATATCCTCTTTTTCTATATTGGACATTTTTTCCTTTCCTTTGGAAGAAACATCATTGTGAGATATATCTTTCTCAATTTTTATAATCTTGTGATCACAAATCATTTGGTTTTGCTTCAGAGATATAATCTCTTTTTTCAGGTTTTCAACCTCAATTTTTAAATCATTTAAAGATGTACCTTTGTCAGATAATTGACTTATAGCAAGGAGTCTATTAATCTCAGCTAAATAATAAGGCATGTAATAATCATTATCAGTACTCCGAGAAGTATAAGTGCTATCAGCAATTTTAGAAGTACTAGGGACGCTATCAGCAGATTTTCTAGTAGCAATAGTAATAATTTTTTCACTAAGTTTTTCATCGAAAACTTCTTTTAATAACTCAAGAACGCTATCAGCAATGAGGGTTTGAACATTCAAATCTAAATCTTCAACTGTGATTGCAATTTATAAAAAGTTTTATCACAAACACAATTATCACTATTGCAGTCAGTACATTTATTAGCATGATCACTATCAGATGAATTAGGTAATTCAACATCATTTTGAGATTTAAAATCACAATTATAATTGGACTCAGAACTAGAAGTATATAACAAATCATAAACTTGATCATGAATATCATCAGCAAAACCTAAAGACTTAAGCTTTTGGAGCTTGCAATTAGGAGCTATATGCCCAAAGTTACCACATCTGTAACACTTAATTTTGGCGAGATCGCACTTAGACCTATTTTTTGTAAATCTGGTGGACTTATGCTGAGCTTTACGAATCTTATGATATTCTTTGGATCAATGCCTAGATCTCTTCTTCTTATAGGGTTTATCAAACTTAGAATATCTTTGACCTTTTTCCTGAGAAGTAGAATCCGATTTATCCATATCAAATTGCTCACAAAAATCTCCTAATTGGGATCTTTCTTTAAGCTTATCAAGCTTAATTTTCCTAGCCAATTTTAACTCATTGCACAAAGCTAAACCTTGCTGAGTACAGGCTACTATCAGCTGACCATAGGTAAAATTTTCATAGGATATTTCATTATAGGAACCCGATCCCGTAAGCTCTTTTCTAACCCTTTCAGCAAATTGAGAAGGAAGACCATATATGAAATTCGCCTTCCAATGTGTATACTTACTTTTGGGTAAATCCATGACCCTTCTTAGAAAGGTATCTTTACACCATCTAAATTCTCCTAAGGTCGTACATCTAAGACCATTTAAGAGTGTTCAATTATTCTCATATTGATTGGTAAATCTACCACTAAAATGCTTAATAATAGTAAGCATAAGAGTATAAACAACATCTTCTCTATTCGCAGGTAATGCTCTTCCTAGGTTATTAACACCTTCGATAGAATTCCTAGCTTTGAATATAGCATTTCTTTTATCATTATCCAAGAAATTATCCCACAAGCCACGAAGTTGGCCAGTAAAACCAACAATAATCATTTATAAATAGTTTCATCTGTTTGTCTTTGACGATTTTTGGCAGATGTAGTAGCTTTCGCTATAGTAGAATACATTAACATTCGATGAATAAGGACATATAATTGTCTTTTAGATAAGCCATACAAGTTTCATTCATAAATTGCTTCTCCGCTATACGACGTATTAGTCTAATTCCAATCTCTTTCCTCTATCAGAAAATATTAAAAAGTTGGACGCAGATAATAGTTAGAAGTTATGTGGGGTATATCAGCATTATTTTACCCGGTTTCTTCCTATCCATACCTTTGAGATTATTAAGTTTAGAGTAGATTTCAGTTCCCGTATATAGAGTAGATTCTATCCTAACAACAAAGGCATTAGACAAATCAATGGGTTAGATATTTAAACCAAAATACTTTTTATTGAGTAATTTTTCTAATTCTTCTATGGGAGACCATTTTTCAAATCCCTCAATATCTAGATGTCTCTAAATACAAGGCCTAGTTGTCAGGTCTTCCTTCTTAATTTCAAAAGTGGAAGCAATATCAGATGACTTTGGACTAACACTAAGCTTTTTTACCATCTCAATCAATTCATCAAGTTTTTCATCAACATAAGAAATATTTTCTCCCAAAACTTTCACATAAAGACTCAAATAATTGTTCTAAGCAATCAGATTATTTATTACTGCAACAGTTACTTTAACAATTTTGTTATCAATGAATTTTTAAAATGCAGAAAAAGTAATACCAGTATTATTAGGCAATACAAAAGGTGATTGGGGAGGGTAAATAGTTTGAAGAATATTACCACTCGTATCTATATAAGATCTTTCCAACACCTTAGTATATAATGGCAAATATATGGTTATAAACCATGGCACAAAGCACAGAATCTGATTATGCAATGCACACATCTCCTAAAATTCTGGAGAAATATTATTTAGTTTGTCTGGACTATAAGTCTCAAAGAACTAAATTCTAAATAGATTCCATTTTTTATTAAAAAATTCTTTTTTAATATAACTCTTTTCCTGGTAACCAGGAATAAAATCAATTTGGTGTGGAATCATAGTAAACATTGTTAACATCAAACTTCATTTCAGAAGGAGTAGGGTTATCCGTATCAGAGATATCATCACTATCTTAAACAATATTTGTTTTTGGATTGATTTTAATTTTTTCTACAAAGCATGTAGATGCAGGTATAGATGCAGAATCAATAGTATGTAAAGATGTTGCACGATTCCTAGCTGGACCATAAACTGGTTCAATAGGAGATTTATGATGCATATCAGACAATAATTTTGGCATAGAAAAGGAATGTTGGTTATAAACCTTTGATTTGTTGTCAAATTCAAGACAAATCCTTCCATCTGGATTCTGTGTTACATGGGATAACTCAGAGTTTGTCACATCATCCGTGACTTGATTTGGAGAAATATCCAAATTTATGATCCATGGTTTGGGAAATTCAATTTCATCTCATCTTATAGGTCTCCTCGTGGTGACCTTGGATTTTTGCAGAGCTTGTTTCGACCAATAAGGTTTGATTTGATGCATCATCTATCAGTTTGCATCTTGGGTTCAAAGTAGACAATAATTTGTAAAAAGTTCTATAAGAAAGACAAATTAACTCAGAACCAGGGGCATAATTATAACCATGAGTTTTTATATTTAAAGTCAAGGCATCAAGAATATTCACATCAGTCAAAGATAGTTGCAAATTTTGTTGTGTGTTAAAATATACTGGACCATAGGCTACAG
>NC_061114.1:59862528-59875980 GCF_002878395.1 Capsicum annuum
ACATCTCAATATCACGTTTATTTAACTATCTAATTGTCTGCTCATCCGCATTTAATGTTAAAGACTATTCAGTAGTTTTAATAATTTGCTTATAAAGCACCTTATCAAAAAAATCATATTCATAAATGGTTTTTATATCTACCTTAGAGATAGTCCATTTATTTAATAAATCAAGATTTAGAGGTATATCTACCTCTTCAAGTTTTGTACTTTTAGTACTAACTTCTCCCATATCCATTTTGAAAAAGTTCATATCTATGGCAAAGACTTCAGATCTATTATATAATTACTATGAAAGTTCCTAGGCTCTAATACCATTTAACAGGATCGGACAGGTGGGCGGTAATCCGCCATTCCAACCAGACCTATTAACAACTATCGAGAAGTCTTGTCGGAAAACCAACCACGGCACCAACCAAAATATAAAAAAAATTCAAATAGCTTAATGACTGTATGGAAAAATTCTTTTAAACAACAAGGGGCCTATCAGAAGATTAATACCTACTTAGGATGATCCCATCACCAACCAAAATATAAAAGAATTTCAAATAGCTTAATGACTATATGGAAAAATTCTTTTACCCGAACAAGGGGCCTGACAGAAGATTAATATCTACTTAGGATGAGCCCATGTGTCTGGCGATTCTAACCGTGAAGAGACACCCTTTTCTTCATTATCACGGTATTAAAAGTCACAATTTTCCAGGTGTAGTCACTAAGATAAAGCCACCATAAGCATACTAATTTCGACTATACCAACCATTTCGTAACCAAGTCAAGAAACTATAGAAAAATTCCTTCATATTTTGATAAGAGTCTGGATCTTTCACAGTTACTAAGAGAAGTTAGATCTCTGGCATGGATATGAAAAGTTTATAGCCGGACATAGTCACGGCTAGAGAGGGGAAGAAAGTATTAAAGTATGTCAAAATTAAAAAATAAGCGTATGCATATCTGCGTTCAAAAAGATTGCCTTTATGATAGTGATTATCATTTTTCAAAGAGGAAATGAGTGTAAAAATTCATTTTTTACTTAAGTATTCTCTGGATAAGAAATCAGGCAGAGAATTATCAATTTTCTTTTTATAGTTAATTTTAAAATCAAAAGGGGTTAATTGAGCTTGACACCTTGCAAATATTAATTTTGAAGCATCATGTTTAAAATCTTTGTCAAATATATACTTCACCGATTGAGCATCAGTTTTAATCAAAAAAAATTGATAATATAAATCGTCCTGAAACTTAAGAATGCATTTAACAATGGTTAACATTTCATGTGCAACCGTTGCATACTTCTTTTGACTATCAGTCTATTTTTCAAAATGAAATCTTATCAAATCTTTAATATTATTATAGGGATTCACTTGTTTAAGTATTCCTTCATAACCAACATTAGAGGCATCAGTTTCAATGACTTTTAGCCAAGCAGGGTTATCTAAAGTCAACTAAGGCAAAGATTTTAGACGTTGCTTAATGCATTTTACAAGGTTTGTATGGCTATCAGTCCAGGGACCTTAAAAGCCTTTTTTTAATCTATCATATTAGGGAGTTAAATCTGTTGACAAAATCTTATTAAATAGGGATATATAAATCAAACTTCCTAAGAATCTTTGCAATTGGGTTTTATCAATGATAACATCAGGAAATTTATCAGCAAAATCAATAAAACACTGAATAAGGACTATCTTCCCTTGACAAATATTGTGACCTAAAAATCTAATACTTGTCTGGAACAAACTCAATTTTGGTTTAGATATTACCAAATCATTTTGTATAACAATTCTTTTAAACATATCAAGATGTTTAAAAGTGTAATTCTAATGTTTTTGAAAACACCAGAATATCATCAATATAAACAATAATGAAATCCATATGTGGATTGAAAATTGTCATTTATTATTTTCTGGAATTCAGAAGGAGCATTTTTCAATCCAAAAGGCATCACATTCCGTTCAAATTGACTAAATGGGACATTGAAAGCAGTTTTATAAGTTTGTTCTCTAAATATCTGAATTTGTCAATAACCAATTTTTAAATCAAATTTAGAAAATATATTGGCATCAAATAATCTGGCCAAGAAATCTTTTTAATTTGGAATAGGTTATCTAATCCATTTCAAACATTTATTAAGAGTTTTATAATTAATTACTAACCTCGGCATACCACGTTCTTTTTCAGCTGCATTATTCGCATAAAATGCAATACAAGACTATGGTGATTTAGAATATTTTATTAGAGCCTTTTGTAAGAGATTATCAATCTCTTTTTTGTAGAATTCAACTAACTCTACATTTATTTGGCAGGGTCTTGATTTTGTTGGGATATTGTCCTAGCAGAAATCGTCTTAATATGAAAGAGCTACAATATGCTGTTTACGATTCCAATAAGCATTGGGGTGATCAGCACATATATCAACAATCATTTGTTCAGAGATCATTTTTATTTTCTCCTGTATCTTATCAGATTTCTTGGTATCACCAATATTCATGCTAAACATTTTAAGCTATAAAAAGTTCACATGTTTTTGCTTTATATCAATTAAAACATTTATATTCCTAGTTACTGGATCTGTAACAAAATGGGTAGGATATTTCCTTATTTTTATAAATAGTAGTAAATCCTTTAGCATCAATATGAGCATAAGGATAAATTGCATTTATAAAAGGGGTTCCAAGTATAAGTGAGGGATATAATTGATTTGTTACCTAAAAAAAGAAATGTGGAATGCAAACCTTATTTCGGAGAAATCATTATCAATCAATATAGTATAATTTATATACCATTTATGAGTTGTAACAATTTGCATCATGCCCAAAAAATAATCACTTTTTACATCAAATTTTTTTATAATATCATCGTCTTTTTCTATATTGGACATTTTTTCCTTCCCTTTGGAAGAAACATCATTGTGAGAAATATCTTTCTCAATTTTAGTAATCATGTGATCACAAACCATTTGGTTTTGCTTCAGAGATATAATCTCTTTTTTTAGGTTATCAACCTAAATTTTTAAATCATTGAAATATGTATCTTTTTCGGGTAATTGACTTATAACAAGGCGTCTATTAACCTCAGCTAAAGAATAACAAATGTAATAATCATTATCAGTACTCGGAGAGATGTGAGTGCTATCAGCAATTTTAGAAGTACTAGAGGCACTATCAACAGATTTTTTAGTAGCAATTGTAATAATTTTTTCACGAAGTTTTTCATCGGAAACGTCTTTTAATAACTCAAGAACGCTATTAGCAGTGAGGGTTTGAACATTAAAATCTAAATAGTAAAACTGTGATTACAATTTATAAAAAGTTTCATCACAAACACAATTATCACCATTGCAGCCAGCATAATTATTAGCATGATCACTATCAGATCAATTAGGCAATTCAACATCATTTTCAGATTCAAAATCACAATTATAATCAAAATCAAAATCAGAAGTGTATAACAAACCATAAACTTGATCATAAATATCATCAGCAAGATCTAAAGATTTAAGCTTTTGGAGCTTACAGTTAGGAGCAATATGCTTAAAGTTACCACATCTATAGCACTTAATTTTGGCGAGATCGCACTTAGACCTATTTTTTGTAAATTTAGTGGTCTTAAGCGAGGCATTATGAATCTCACGATCTTCTTTGGATCTATGCCTAGATTTCTTCTTCTTATAGGGTTTATCAGACTTAGAATATCTTCGACCCTTTTCCTAAGAAGTAGAAGCCGGTTTATCCATACCAAATTGCTCACAAAAATCTCCTAATTGGGATCTTTCTTTAAGCTTATCAAGCTTAATTTGCCTAGCCAATTTTAACTCATTGCACAAAGCTAAACCTTGCTGAGTACAGGCTACTATCAGCTGACCATAGGTAAAATTTTTATAGGATATTTCACCATAGGAACCCGAGCCCTTAAGCTCTTTTCTAACCCTTTCAGCAAATAGAGAAGAAAGACCATATATGAACTTCGCCTTCCAATATGTATACTGACTTTTGGGTAAATCCATGACCCTGCTTAGAAAGGTATCTTTATACTATCTAAATTCTCCTAAGATCCTACATCTAAGACCATTTAAGAGTGTTTGATTATTCTCTTATTGATTGGTAAATCTACCTCTAAAATGCTCAATAATAGTAAGCATAAGAGTATAAACAACATCTTCTCTATTCACAGGTAATGCTCTTCCTAGATTATCAACACCTTCGGTGGAATTCCTAGCTTCGAATATAGCATTTCTTTTATCATTATCCAAGAAATTATCCCACCAGCCACGAAGTTGACCAGTAAAACCAGCAACAATTATTTTATAAATAGT
This sequence comes from Capsicum annuum, assembly GCF_002878395.1. Classification (NCBI taxonomy): domain Eukaryota; kingdom Viridiplantae; phylum Streptophyta; class Magnoliopsida; order Solanales; family Solanaceae; genus Capsicum; species Capsicum annuum. The sequence goes on from NC_061114.1 coordinate 59,866,841, forward strand.
TGCATCTATACATCATTGACGATTTTTGGCAGATGTAATTGCTTTCTCTATAGTAGAATACATTAACATTCGATGAACAAGGACAGATAACAGTCTTTTAGATAAGCCATACAAGTTCCATTCATAAATTGCATCTCTGTTATACGATGTATTAGTCTAAGTCCAATATCTTTCCTCTATCATAACATCTTAAAAAGTTGCACGCGGATAATAGTTAGAAGTCATACGGGGTATATCAGCATATTTTTCCCCGGTTGCTTCCTAACCATAGCTCTAAGCTTATTAAGTTCAGAGTAGATTTCATTTCCCATATATGGAGTAGATTCTATGCTATCAGCAAAGGTATTGGACAAATCAATGGGTTGTATATTTAAACCGGAAAACTTTTTATCAAGTAATTTTTCCAATTCTTCTAGGGGAGATAATTTTTCAAATCCCTCAATATCTAGAGGTCTCTAAATAAAAGTCCTAGTTGTCAAGTCTTCCTTCTTACTTTCCAAAGTTAAAGCAATATCAGATGACTTTGGGCTAACACTAAGCTTTTTTACCATCTCAATCAATTCATCAAGTTTTTCATCAAGAGAAGAAATATTTTCTCCCAAAACTTTCACATAAAGACTCAAATAATTGTTCTGAGCAATTAGATTATTTATTTCTGCAATAGTTACTTTACCAATTTCATTATCAATAAATTTTTGGAATACAAAAAAAGTCATACCAGTATTATTAGGCAATACAAAAGGTAATTGGGGAGGGTAAATAGTTTGATAATATTATCACTCGTATCTTGATAAGATCTTTCCAATATCTTAATATATAATGGCAAATATGTGATTATAAACTATAGCACAAAGCACACAATCTGATTATGCAATGCACCCATCTCATAAAATTCTTGAGAAATATTATTTAGTTCGTCTAGACTATAAATCTCAAAGAACAAAATTCTAAATTGATTCCATTTTAAGTGGTAATATTTACCAAACTATTTACCCTCCCTAATCACCTTTTGTATTGCCTAATAATACTGGTATTACTTTTTTTGCATTCCAAAAGTTCATTGATAATGGAATTGGTAAAGTAACTGTTGCTGAAATGAATAATCTAATTGCTGAGAACAATTATTTGAATCTTTATGTGAAAGTTTTGGGAGAACATATTTCTTCTCTTGATGAAAAACTTGATGAATTAATTGATATGGTAAAAAAATCTTTGTGTTAGTCCAAAGTCATCTGATATTGCTTACACTTTGGAAAGTAAGAAGGAAGACTTGACAACTAGGCCTTTTATTCAGAGACCTCAAGATATTGAGGGATTTCAAAAATTGTCTCCCACAGAAGAATTGGAAAAATTACTTGATAATTTTTTTTTTGATTTAAATATCAAACCTATTGATTTGTCTACTGCATTTGTTGATAGCATAGAATCTACTCCAGATACGGGAAATGAAATATACTCTGAACTTAATAAGCTCAGAGGTATTTTTAGGAAGCAACCGGGGAAAATATGTTGATATACCCTACATGACTTCTAACTATTATTTGTGTCCGACTCCTCAAGATGTTCTGATAGAGGAAAGAAATTGGAATCAGACTAATATGTCATATAGCAGAGATGCAATATATGAATGAAACTTGGATAGCTTATCTGAAAGACAATTATCTGTCCTTTTTCATCGAATGTTAATATATTCTACTATAGAGAAAGCTACTGCATCTATCGAGAATCGTCAAAAACATACAAATGCAACTATTTGTAAAATGATTGTTGCTGGTTTTACTGGCCAACTTCATGGCTGGTAGGATAATTTCTTGGATAATGATAAAATAAATTTTATAGTAGAAGCTAGGAATTCCACCAAAGGTGTTGATAACCTAGGAGGAGCATTACCTGTGAATAGAAAAGATGTTGTTTATACTCTTATGCTTACTATTACCGAGCATTTTGGTGGTAGATTTACCAATCAATATGAGAATACTCGAACACTCTTAAATGGTCTTAGATATAGGACCTTAGGAGAATTTAGATGGTATAAAGATACCTTTATAAGCAGGGTCATGGATTTACCCAAAAGTAAGTATACACATTAGAAGGCAAAGTTCACAACTGGTCTTCCTCCTCTATTTGCGGAAAGGGTTAGAATGGAGCTTAGGGGCTCAGGTTCCATTAGTGAAATATCCTATGAAAATTTTACCTATGGTCAGCTGATAGCAGCTTGTACTCAGCAACGTTTCTCTTTGTTTAATGAGTTAACATTGGCTTGACAAATTAAGCTTGATAAGCTTAAAGAAAGATCCCAATATCGAGATTCTTGTGAGCAATTTGGTATGGATAAATCGGCTTTTACTTCTCAGGAAAAAGGGTCAAAGATATTCTAAGGCTGATAAACCCTATAAGATAAAGAGATCAAGGCATAGATCCAAAGAAGATCGTGAGATTCATAAAGCCCAGCGTAACTCCACCAGATTTATAAAAAAATAGGTCTAAACGCGATCTCGCCAAAATTAAGTGTTACAGATGTGGTAACTTTGGGCATATTTCTCCTAACTGCAAGCTCCAAAACTTAAGTTTTAGGTATTGCTGATGATACCTGGAGCAGATTCTTCCCGGTATTAGTTAATAGGTCTGGTTGGCATGGCAGATTACCGCTCGCCTGTTTAATCTTGTTAAATGGTATCAGAGACTAGGAACTTTTATAGTAATTATGTAATAAGATCTGAAGTCTTTGGCATAGCTATGAACTTTTTCAACATGGATATGGGAAAAGTTAGTACTAAAAGTACAAAACTTGAAGAGGTAGATATACCACTAAATCTTGATTTATTAAATAAATGAACTATCCCCAAGGTGGATATAAAAACCATTTATGAATATGGTTTTTTTATATGGTGCTTTATAAGCAAATTATAAAAACTACTGAACAATCTTTAGCATTAAATGCGGATGAGTCGACTATTAGATTGTTAAATAAATATGATATTGAGATGTATAAATGTCATTATAATTTTATGCATATAGGAATGGTGCAAATTGTATTAAAACCTTTGACTCTTAAAGGGTTACCAGAGACATTTCTAGCTGCATTTGGGATACTAGAAATTTAAATTTCAGACAGTCTCTTATGGGTTCAATTGAATCCACTGTAGAATATGGTCCTGTATATTTTAACACAGCCAAATTTGCAATTATCTTTGACTGATGTGAATATTCTTGATGCCTTGACTTTAAATATAAAAACTCATGGTTATAATTATGCCCCTGGTTCTGAGTTAATTTGTTTTTCTTATAGAATTTTCTACTCTGAACCCAAGATGCAAACTAATAGATAATGCATCAAATCATACCTTATTGGTCGAAATAAACTTCACAAGATCCAAGGTCACCCATGAGGAGACCTATAAGATGGGATGTAATTGAATTTCCCAAAACATAGATCTTAAACTCAGTTATTTCTCCGAATCAAGTCATGGATGATGTGACAAACTCTGAGTTATCCCATGTAACTCAGAATCCAGATGGAAGGATTTGTCTTCAATTTGACAACAAATCCACGGTTTATAACCGACATTTCTTTTCTATGCAAAAATTATTATGTGATAAGAATCATATATCTCCTATTGAACCAATTTATGGTTCAGCTAGGAATCGTACAACATCTTTACATACTATTGATTCTGCATCTATACGTACATCTACACGCTTTGTAGAAAAGATTAAAATCAATCCTAAAATAAATATTGTTCAAGATAGTGATAATATCTCTTATAGGGATAACCCTACTCCTTCTAAAATAGAGTTTGATGTTAACAGTGTTTAATATGATTCCACACCAAATTAATTTTAGTCCAGGTTCCCAGGCAAGGAGTTGTATTAAAAAAGAATTTTTTAATAAAAAATAGAATTGATTTAGAATTTGGTTCTTTGATACTTATAGTACAGACGAACTAAATAATATTTCTCAAGAATTTTATGAGATGCGTACATTGCATAATCAGATTGTTTGCTTGGTACTGAGGTTTATAACCATATATTTGCCATTATATGTTAAGGTGTGGGAAAAATCTTATCAAGATACGATTAGTAATATTCTTCAAACTATTTACGCTCCCCAATCACCTTTTGTATAGCCTAATAACACTGGTATTACTTTTTTTGCATTCCAAAAATTCATTGATAATGAAATTGGTAAAGTAACTATTGTAGAAATAAATAATCTTATTGCTCAGAACAATTATTTGAGTTTTTATGTGAAAGTTTTGGAAGAACATATTTCTTCTCTTGATGAAAATCTCTATGAGTTGATTGAGATGGTAAAAAAGCTTAGTATTAGTACAAACTTATTTGATACTGCTTCCACTTTGAAAAGTAAGAAGGAAGACTTGAAAACTAGGCCTTGAATTCAGAGACCTCTAGATATTGAGGGATTTGAAAAATTGTCTCCCATAGAAGAATTGGAAAAATTACTTGATAAAAAGTTTTCCGATTTAAATATCAAACCCATTGATTTGTCTAATGCCTTTGCGGATAGCATGGAATCTACACCAGATACGGGAAATGAAATCTACTCTAAACTTAATAAGCTCATAGGTATGGTTAGGAATAAATCGGGGAAGAAATATATTGATATACCCCGCATGGCTACTAACTATTATCCGCGTCCAACTCTTCAAGATGTTCTGATAGAGGAAAGAGATTGGAATCAGACTAATACGTCGTATAGTGGAGATGAAATTTATGAATGAAACTTGGATGGATTATTTGAAAGAAAATTATCTTTCCTTGTTCATCATATGTTAATTTATTCTACTATAGCGAAAGCTACTCCATCTGTCGAGAATCATAAAAGACATACAGATGTAACTATTTGTAAAATGATTATTGCTGATTTTACTAGCCAACTTCGTGGTTGGTAGGATAATTTCTTGGATAATGATATAATAAATGCTATATTCGAAGCTAGGAATTCCACCAAAGTTGTTGATAACCTAGGAAGAGCATTACCTGCGAATAGAGAAGATGTTGTTTATACTCTTATGCTTACTATTATTGAGCATTTTGGTGGTAGATTTACCAATCAATATGAGAATACTCGAACACTCTTAAATGGTCTTAGATGTAGGACCTTAGGAGAATTTAGATGGTATAAAGATACCTTTCTAAGTAGGGTCATGGATTTACCTGAAAGTAAGTATACACATTGGAAGGCGAAGTTCATAGATGGTCTTTCTCCTCTATTTGCTGAAAGAGTTAGAAAAGAGCTTAGGGGCTCGGGTTCCTATGGTGAAATATTCTATGAAAATTTTACCTATGGTCAACTGATAGCATCCTGCACTCAGCAAAGTTTAGCTTTGTGCAATGAGTTAAAATTGGCTAGATAAATTAAGCTTGATAAGCTTAAAAAAATTCCAATTAGGAGATTTTTGTAAGCAATTTCGTTTGGATAAATCGGCTTCTACTTCTCAGGAAAATGGTCGAAGATATTCTAATTTTGATAAACCCTATAAGAAGAAGAGATCTAGGCATAGATCCATAGAAGATCGTAAGATTCGTAATGCCCACTATAAGTCCACCAGATTTACAAAAAATAGGTCTAAGCGCGATCTCATCAAAATTAAGTCTTATAGATGTGGTAATTTTGGGCATATTTCTCCTAACTGCAAGCTCCAAAAGCTTAAGTCTTTAGGTCTTGCTAATGATATTCATGATCAAGTTTATGGTTTGTTATAAACTTCTTGTTCTGAGTCAGGTTATAATTGTGATTCTGAATCTGAAAATAATGTTGAATTGCCTAACTCATCTTATAGTGATCATGCTAATAATTGTGCTGACTGCAATGGTGATAATTGTGTTTATGAAGAAACTTTTTATAAATTGCAATCAGAGTTTTAAAATTTAGATTTGAATGTTCAAACCCTCACTAATACTAAAAAATCTGTTGATAGTGCCCGTAGTACATCTAAAATTGTTGATAGCACTCACACTTCTCAGAGTACTATTAATAATTATTACATGCCTTGTTCTTTAGCTGAGGTTAATAGACGCCTTGCTATAAGTCAATTACCCGGCAAAGATACATCTTTCATTGATTTAAACATTGAGGTTGAAAACCTGAAAAAAGAGATTATATCTCTGAAGCAAAATCAAATGATTTGTGATCACAGGATTACAAAAATTGAGAAAGATATTTCTCACAATTGTTTCTTCCAAAGGAAAGGAAAAAATGTCAAATATAGAAGAAGATGATGATATTGTCAGAAATTTTGATGCAAAAAATGATTATTTTTGGGCATGATGCAAATTGTTACAGCTCATAAATGGTATACAAATTGCACTATATTAATTGATATTGACTTCTCTATAATCAATGTTGCCATCATTGATAGTGGTGCTAATGTTAGTTGCATTCAAGAAGGTCTGATTCCAACCAGATATTTTCAAAAGACTACACATATTGTTAAGTCTGCATCTGGTCATTCTCTTGATATTAATTATAAACTTCCTAATGCATATATTTGCCAAAATAAGTTTGCATTCCGCATTTTTTCTTTTGGTAAAAAATCAATTATATCCCCCAATTATACTTGGCACCCCTTTTATAAATGCAATTTATCCTTATACTCATATTGAAGCTAAAGGATTTACTGCTACTTATAAAAATAAGGTAATATCTTACCCTTTTGTTACAGATCCAGTAACTAGGAATATAAATGCTTTAATTGATATGAAGCAAAAACATGTGAACTTTTTACAACTTGAAATGTTTAGCATGAATATTGGTGATACCATAAAATCTGCTAAGATACAGGAGAAAATAAAAATAATCTCCGAACAAATGATTGTTGATATATGTGCTGATCACCCCAATGCTTTTTGGAATCGTAAACAGCATATTGTAACTCTTCTATATGAAGATGATTTCGAGGACAAGATCCTAACTAAATCAAGACCCTACCAAATGAATGTAGAGTTAGTCGAATTCTGCAAAAAAGATATTGATAATCTCTTACAAAAGGGTCTACTAAAACATTCTAAATTACCTTGTTCTTGTACTGCGTTTTATGTGAATAATGCGGTTTAAAAGAACGTGGTATGCCGAGGTTAGTAATTAATTATAAATCTCTTAATAAATGTTTGAAATGGATTAGATACCCTATTCCAAATAAAAAAGATTTATTGTCCAGATTATTTGATGCTAATATATTTTCTAAATTTGATTTAAAATTTGGATATTGGCAAATTCAGATATTTATAGAGCACACTTATAAAAATGCTTTCAATGTCCCATTCGGTCAATTTGAATGGAATATAATGCCTTTTGGATTGAAAAATACTCCTTCTGAATTCCAGAAAATAATGAATGACATTTTCAATCCACTTATGGATTTCACTATTTTTATATTGATGATATTCTGGTGTTTTCAAAAACATTAGAATTACACTTTAAACATCTTGATATGTTTAAAAATATTGTGATACAAAATGGTTTGGTAATATCCAAACCAAAATTGATGTAACGCCCCAAGAACCTATCTCGAGACGTCACCCGGTGCTTAAGTCCACACACAGCCTTAAGCTAACCCTCTGACCCTGTCTTTACTCCTATAATTCACCATGACAATAATCGAACGGTAATAAGGAAGAATAATCATGCCATGAACATACAGAGATATAAAGTAATACTATCCCGTACAATCAAAATACTAACGTTCTGTACATACTGGTACTCTAGTATGACAAAGCCTCTACTACATAAGACTGAAGAGCCATTGGGACAGATCCCCAACTGACTCATACTGAATGGAAAAATAAACAACCATCAATTAGCAAGACAAAAATCATGAACATAGGTCCTCAAACCATGAGGACTCACCAACTGCAGGAATGTAGATGAAGGTACTCATAGATCACTGTCGCGGCTGAGACTGAGCACCTGAACCTAGATCGCGAGGAAATATAGAATACAAAAGAGTATGAGAGTCAGTACTTGGGAATGTACTGAGTATGTGGGGGTGGATGCAACATTTTAAATAATATCATAAGTGTAAGAAAATTATGCATGCTGACAGTAATAACTCTCTTTGCTTGAATTATCTGAAACATTATTTTCATAAATCATCAGTAATAACACATGCTTCATAAATCTCATAAATCATTCAACTCAACTCAAAAGCTTTGACTCATTACTTAGAGTGACTCGGTAACTCAAGGTATTCAGATCATTATGGGTTTGGGAGTTTCTTATAACCGACATAACTACTTCATGTGAGCTGCATAGAGTCCAACATTTTACCCTCCTAAGGAGAGAGCCCCACATTGTTAGGGGTGTTGTACTCTTTATAGGGAGTACAACCTCAATCTCATCATCACAATCTCATACCCGAACTTTGGCCCATAATTATCAACATCATTCCTATGGTGGCACGTAGTTCTGGGAAATACCAAATTTCCCACTCGGTGCTAAATACTCCTCCCAGACTCAGCTCAAAATGTGTTAGGAAATCCACCTCAATTAATATCAACTCATGGGTCTATAATTATGACCAAAACAACTGTATATCTCATCGGTAAATCATATACGACTGTAGATTCCTAACTCGACTCAAAATCAAACAATCTTTCTCAACATCAAGTATCCTTGCTTATCAAATCATTTCAAATACCAAAGCTTCAAGGAAACATCATCGGACTCATTCTTGACTTTAAATCTCAAATATCGATATGTATTCAATAGTCAAATCTCTCATAGAAAAACACAAATCTTGACACTTATCATAAATCACTTAGAAATCATCAATATATATAATGATAATATACAACTCATGGAGAAAATACTCAATTTAAGAAGCATGATGGTGAAATAACCATAAATATCAAGCTTATTCAACTCAAGTCTTATAAATCATACATAAAGAAATTTGGGTGTAAACCCACTTGCAAAATCATGTAAATCAATAATAGAAAGTAAATCTTTAGGCACAAGAACGAAAGAAGTGTTCTTGTTCAAACCCCACATACCTTAGATTTTGATTTTGAAGATATAGAAACTTGCTTGAAAATTATTTCTTACACTTTTAGACCAAGACCTTGCTGCCTTTGACTTGAGGAACTTAGTTCTTGAACAACTTGAAGAAATTTATGGG